>NC_134485.1:62924080-63224080 GCF_040206685.1 Ascaphus truei
CCTTAATCGAAAAAAAGGTAAACAAAAACACTGATCTACAGTTAATTTATTTAAAAACATGAAATCATTATTATAAAAATAGATAATTCAGGCATTTGTTAAATACATTTTAATATACAGATAAGTTGAAGTATACTCAGTCTGACCTTTTTATTTATTTATTTTTTTACAGATCCATTTATATCCCTTTTTTTTGAGGTACCGTAGTATGGTTTTTATTTGTAGTCCCAGAATAGCGTTCTCTCAGTAATAAGATCTGCAATGCACCGCAAAGAAATGAAGCAATTATTTGTATCTGACAGAGTTATATGTATGTTATTGCAGTATGTAAAAGTACATACTTAGCATTGTCACTTTAAAGAGCAATCCATGCAATGTTCTAGGGGTTTTTTTTTTTTTTTTTTTAAATAAATCAGTTCTGTAGTGTTAGATAATACTTACTACATTTTTTTAAAATTATTATTCAACTTTTTATGTCCTTTTTAATTAATTTTAATATATTGAACACCCTCTGATCTCTATAGCAGGTTCTAGCACACTTCCCCACCAGTGCAAGATCTTTGTAACACTTTCCTGTTTGTGATAATTTGTTGCCAATATTCCCAGCACATTGAGCTGTAAACTGTAACAAGAGATAATGTTACCGTAGTAATATAAGAATACATTGTAGCTGCTGAGTTACACTGACGGAAGGATTGATTGAAACTGAAAGGCGGCCATTTAGTGAACCCTGGAAACATGATCTTTTCTGATCGATTACGGAAGAACAAATCGATCAGCATCTTAGGTAACTAGTTTTCAATAAAGGTTATCCAAGGCTGGCTATATTAAAACAGAAAGATTTTATTTTTTAAACTGCCGCTTGGATTGCCTCTTTAACACCTTTGGGGCCGACAAAGAATAATGTGCAATGTATTGCAAGCCCTACCCTCTGCAAAGGGACTTTACAGTTTAATTACTGGGCAAAAAATGTGCACCTAATCAGAAAATAGGATCATTTCCATTTATCCACATCATTTGTATGCTACACTGGATTCTTTCCTAGCATACATAGAAACATACAGGCTCTGCAGATTATCCAACCATGCTGTGAGTGGCTAAAAGGAAAAGTGTGAATCTATTACATGAGGCAATGCACCCGTTCCATTTCATTTTAAGGTACTGTAGTATTTACCCTTACTTGTGGTTACAAGTGAGACATTAAAACAACCATGCCTAAAATAATTAGATTTATTGTAGCTTGCTGTATATGGAACTATAGTTTGCAGAGTGTTCGAAACCTCACGCCTCTTCTTCAAATGCACACGTACTTCTAAATTGAATTGTACTCTTGAAGAAGAAACCGGTTTTGAACGCTTTGAACACTAGATTTCCATGTATGAAAAATGTATGTTGCTCTATGACCAACATGGCTACGAGAATTGTAAGCTATAACATTATTATTAATGACAATTATTATTAGACAATTATTGAGTTGTTTAATTGAGTGCCCACTTCTAGCATTCATGGGCTAAATTGTCTGTGTGGGTTTTATTTCAACCCCAGACTATAGTAGTTGTTTGCAATGTATGTATATGTTTATTTATATAGCGCCATTTATGTACATAGCATAGTAGTAATACACTATGACATAATACTATAACACATAATGGGAAGAAGTGCTTCAGACAAAAACATAACATTAGGAAAAGGAGTCCATGCCCTGAAGAGCTTAAAATCTAGGTGGTAAGTAAGAAGAACATACAGAGACAGTAGGAGGGTGTTCTGGTATTTGCGGCTGCAAGAGATCAAGGTCAATGTATGAGATGTATAGTATCAGCCACGGAGCTATATTGTATGTACTCATCCATTCTCATTATTTCTGTAACCTCAATAATGTTTCCAAACCCCATGTAGCAGGAGTTCTCAAACTGCCGCCCATGGACCACTGGTGGTCCCCAAGGCCCTTTAACGTCAGCAACCTTTCACCTGCAGCTCATGGCCCTTTCTATCACTCTTGGCAGATCAGCACTTACGGTTAGTTTGTGAGTTGTGACATACTGCTTTCAGACTTCTTCGGACTGAACAGTCAGTTGGAAGATAGTTTTAATGTTTATAGAAATGGCTTCTTTGCTTCAGGGTAGTTATCATTCTTTCCAGGCATAAGGAAGACAAATAGCATTAGAAAGTAAAAGTCATGAGCCTCTATTCGATATTCTGTGAAGACATCTTTCCGGGGAGGCATTCAGCTCAGCTCCATTCTAATGAGTAGAGTAGGTGAACCAGAGCCCTGGCTCCACACTTCCACACTCTCCCTAAAATTGGATCTCCAGCCCCTTTTGTACCCAGGGGAGGGTCATAGGTCTGAGCCCCTGATAGGGCAGTACCCAGGCCTTAGGCCCACACCCCCTGTCACTCAATGGAGTTGTTTACTGCTGCAGCAGCAAGGGCATAGGTTTAACCCTAACACTGCCTGCGCAGGTACCAGGGTTATGTGTTATGTAGAGGATTAGTAGCCCAGGGTTTACATGGCTACCATGTTATTACCCAGAGTCAATGGCTCCTGTTTCCACACTGCATGCCCTGTGATAATGGGGTAAGGTAGGTTTGGGGACCTGTCTGAGACATGTGAATTTGCTCATAAGTGTTCTTTTGTACTTTCTCTAAGAATGTCCCAAAATCTGTGCGCAATGTCCTTATGCACATTAGTCAAGAGGGCACAAATATGGTAACAGCTTATAAAACCATGGCAATACAGATTCTTGAACACATAGGCGTGAAGGAGTTAATATGAAAGCCGAAATGGAGCAAGGAAACTTGATCTACTGGATGAATTAAATCAGCTATTATGGAATGAAATAAAGTGGGGAAAAAATACTTGTGCTAATGCTTTAATTCTCAATGTTGGAGATTGATGACTTGCTGATAACAACATTTCTCAGCCACGAGAAAAGTCTGCTTGATATTGCAATTAAATGCTCTTTTCTGCTTGATACTGCAATTAAATGCTCTTAAGTTTTCACATCACACAGGCAATTTGGGGGGATTTGGGAGCAGGGAGGAGCTTGTGGCTTTGGAAGGCTTATTTGCTTTGTGCACTGGGTGAACCATTTATTCACCTCACAGCCTATATGCTTAAGCACCTGGAAACAGAAGCTGCTGCGTTTGGGTATTAAAATGTGTTTCCTTTCTTTATGGTAAATTGAGGGAAAGGATGAGGCATTTTCTCTGGCCTGGGTCTTCACTGAAGGCATAAAAGTGTGAATGCACATATTTGAAACATACATGTATATGCACACTTGCCCTTATACAGTAGTTTATTTATTGGTGCTAACAGATACAGTAAGTCTCCATTATCATCGTGGCATGTTAAGGTAAAGCAGGGCCCGGCTCTCCCCAGGTGCGGGCCTGTCTAACCCTCACTCTCTTTGCCTCTGGTGTGCGCCGGTCCTCTCTAACGTCGGTGCATGCCGGAAGCTGAAGCCAGCTTCCGGCACGCACTGGCATGAGAGAGAGGCTTGGTGCAGGACAGTGAGGGAGGCCCACAGCTGGGGAGAGCCGGGGCCCAGAAATAGAGGAGGGGGTTCACAGGGTGTGGAATGGGAAGGGTTTGCAAGACTGCTGACATGAGGGGGGGGGGGGTGCTTGTCTCAACTCTAGTCCTGGGCCCTGGGAAATCTGTCGACGCCCTTGTCTGGCAGCAAGCAATTTACACGGGCATCATTAATTGGCTGTTCTCAAACATGCTGTGTCTGGCTTTGGTTCCAAAACGCTCAATTGCACTGAAAGTTTAGGGATATCTAAAGACTTCTCTTTCTCTATCCGTTCATCTGAGGTTGCAATTGTTGGCACTGTTCTGTAGGGATCCAGGTTTTCAGCTTTATATTGATGTTGTCAAGATGATTACACACCTTACGATTAGGGTCTCCAGAACATTGTAAGAACTTGTGGAATATACAACACATTTATATATCATCTAGGTCTCTTATCAATATTGCTCTCTTCCATGATAACTGAGAATCGGATGTGAGCCCCACACACAATATATCTATGTATTTATGTATAGTTGGCATATTAAAGGGGCATTACCTCTTGCATGATTTTTGGGGAGTTGAATAAATGCACCAGTTCCTTGCCTTTACGGCAATGCCGTTATCAACGCTGCCGGTCGCTCTGATCTCCTGTGATCTACCGGTGAAGATCATGCTTCCCATGGCACGCAATATGGCAGCCTATTTCAAAAGAGGAAGTTGTGTGGCTTCTTCATTAGTTGCTATAGCAACTCAAAAAGCTTAATGCATTAAAAAATAGATTTTTTTTTATCCCTCCTTCCCAGATGTGTGTCCCCCTGATTTTGTTTTATTCCAGAATTTGTAATGTAATAATGTGTACCGTATGTATCCTATGTTGAATTACAATAAAATTTAAGTTACAAAAAAAGGGCATAAAGAGTGAAAAAAATGCAGCAAGTACAATATTATCTAATACTACACATTTATTTTTAAAAACACCAAAGATTTTTAATGAAATGCTGCTTTGAAAATATTGAAATTGATATATGCGTGTTTTGTGCTGGGAACATAATAATATATAATTGCCCCCTTGACACTTTTGTAAATATTATTGTGTTATTTTTTCTTTTTTGTTTTTTTTCCCCCCCATTCGTTTGTCTTTCTTGTTCAAACTGTGTTTGATTGCTCTGTTATCTGTATGCTTGCATTATACAGTATTTCACTTTTATTCTTATATTTATGAGTAAAATATACTATTTTCAAGTATTTCTGACTTATGTATTTTTGAGTGCGGGGTTGCTATTTGTTTGAATATACAGGCAGTCCTCGGTTATCCGACACAATGCGTTACTCAAAATGGCTTTGGATAGCGAAACATCTTAAAGCGAAACACGTTTTCCCATAGGAACACTGTTTAAATGAAAGGTTCCGTTTAATGCTAAAATACACAAAATATTTTATGCAGGCAATAAGATATGCAGCACACACATAAATTATATAGTGTATATACTGTATTATATATATAATATAACATAAAATATAATAATATATTATATAGTATAATATTATATAATATATATTATATACACATAAACAACTTTGCAAAGCGTTGTAAGAGCGTTGGATAAGCCGTTTTGGCGTTGTAAAAATGAACATAGGTATGCATTGCATAGTGTTGGATAAGCCATTCGTTGTAAAGCGAAACGTTGTAAAACGAGGACTGCCTGTAAAACCCTTTTAGAGTTGGTGGGGACTCCCTGTCTCCCTGCACCTTATCTATATTAGCCCTATTGGGCGTTATTACTGTATCTATTTAGGTGGTGCTGTTTATCTTATTTGTTATATAATAATATGTAAAAATAAAATGGCCTTGGGACCATTAAAAAAAATTTTTATAGACACGCGGGGACTGATCTCCACTCTATACAGAAAGGTGGTCGGTTCAGACAAAGACGACACAAACAGACCCAGATTTATGAAACAATGGGAAGCAGATCTGCACGAAACACTAGAGGAAGAAGACTGGAAAGCTATTTTTCAAGCGGCAGCGAGTAGCTCCATTTGCGCAACATTGAAGGAGAACTCATATAAGGTATTATTGAGGTGGTACCTCACCCCAACCCGCCTAGCTAAATTTATTAAAGGCGCTTCCCCGCTCTGCCCACAACAGTGCGGGGAACCGGGGGATCTGGTACACATGCTGTGGTCCTGCCCGAAGCTTATGCCAGTATGGCAACAGATTCGAGATTGGCTACAGAGGATCTTGGGCCTCCAAATCCAGCTAGACCCGTGGCTGTTCCTATTAGGCAAACCCACAGATGAAGTCTCACGATCGGGAAACAAACTAATAATGCATTTTGCAATAGCTATGAGATGTGAGACTGCAGCATTGTGGAACCAGAATGCAATTCCATCAATAGACAAAATTAGAAATCGAATTTGGTTCATATGCCAGATGGAAAAATTAACAAGCTTGGTTAATGACACTGGCTCAAAATTCCAAAAAGTCTGGCTACCATGGGTAGCCCAGACAGATATCCCCGGGGTGAGCAATGCCACCGTATGGCTTTGATAGGGTAAAATTAGTTCTCTTTGGATGAGTAGTGTAAAAGACAGAGTGGACGTAGGGACTCATTAATAATCACCCCCATATCAGTAGACGGGAATAAACGGGAAACCCTCTATCCTTATAGAAGGGAGAGTCGCAATAGAGTAAGCCGAGGATGACAATCCCCGTACAGAGAGACGCAAGATATACAGTTGTTAGTCCTCCCTAATCTCCCCCCCCCCCCTTTACTTCTTCCCTCCCCCCCTTTTTCCTCCCTGTCCCCACATCTGTCTATGTCCTGTCTTCCCCCCACGTCGGTTATATGTTGTAAGTCGGTTAAAGAGTCTGTCCACCAGGACAAAATATTGTTATGTCATGAATATGCTATGTTTTGAAAATGAATAAAAAGAAAGTTGGAAAAAAAATTTTTTTTTATAAATTATATATTTTTTTACAAATCAATGCTGTAATATTAGATAATAATTACTCAATAAAAATAAAAATAAAACCTCTGCAATTTTTAATGAGTTTTGATGTACTGAGCATCCTTAATGATATTAGATGGTTGTTAATGTACTGAGCATCCTTTTCTTTGGTTGCTAGAGCAGGCTCCGGCACACCTCCTTGTGAACCAAGCCCTGAAAGAACTTTTGCAACACGTTATCACACAGAGATCTCTTGTTGCATTCCCCTGCCTACAGGATTTATTCAAAGGCAGCCAGTAGGCGAACCCAGGAAGAATGATTTTCGCTGATCGATCACAGGACAGCGGATCGATCGGCATCTTCGGTACAGTAATTCGTTTTCATTAAAGGTAATCAAATGCTGCATATATTTAAAAAATAAAAAAGTGTGCCGCCAAGAATGCTGCTTAGTCAAACAATTGAGGTTTGAATAATGGTTTATGCCCAATCCACAGACACAATGAGTTAACATACTGTACTGCCAGCCTTCATACTGTCAGGGACAGTAGGTGAGGCTGGACTGACAGCACTTTGGTATGTTTATTGCAGACACCCAGGGGAAGGTCTGTAATCATGAATGTGGGTGTATGAGTTGTTTACTTCTCTCTCTACTTAAATTTAGGTTTGCCTTGTGTGCCTGGAGCAGACTATAAATAGTAAACAGTCTGTAGACAGCAAATGGAGTAAATGAAAAAAAGTCAATATATTACATAACATTACTTTCACAACATTCACGAGCACAGATTCTCAAAGGGCTGAGAGATGGCAGAATATGAGTTTCACACAACCAGGTATTTATTTGGTTAATTGTTATTGTTGCTTCTTCTCAGCTGCCTAAAATAGTGTTGCCACTTATGTTTTATATATAAACCTCTGCCAAGTAAACATTGTGATTGAATTGAAGGAGAGACTGTTTACAGTTGAACAGTAATTTACAAGTAAAGCACACAAAGTGTGGTGCGTTATTGTAGTGAGAGACCCACATTGAAGTCACATTTCTTCTTATTTTTCTAAGGCCTGGGACATAGTAAGTTTAAGCATCACTGAGGCGGGCTGAGCCGCGCTGAGCAGATGCACAAAGCCCCTGCATCTGTCATCAGCGCGGCTATAGTTTCCCCCTCCGCATGCGCGCTGATGCGTGCGGAGGCTGAGAAACTTGAAACAGACAGGCAGGTTTGAAATTTGCCGCTCGGGGAAGCGGAGGAGCGGTCACGTGACCGCTCCCATCTAATGGGAGCGGGGGACTAAGCCCGCCTCCCGCTCCGCCTCCTGGCACGCCTCCCGCTCCGCCTCCTGGCGCGCCTCCGCCCCGCCCCCTGAGCGCGCTCACTGCCTCGCCTGCAAGGACAGAAAAAAGCCCCATTTTCAGCAGGCGAGGCAGAGCAGGAGCGCGCCTCAGCGAGCTTCAATGTACTATGTCCCAGGCCTTAGGCCGAGTCCATAGAAGGACAGGCCGCGCTGAGCCGTGCGGACGCTCCGCGCTGAGCCCCTGCATCCTCAATGAGGATGCCTTGAGAGGAGGCTCACGCGAGCGTCCGCAGGCGTGCTGAGGCTTTGGAATTTTCAGCCGACAGCCAAGCTGTTTTTCAGCGCGCTGTCGGCTGAAAACATCTAATCGGCCTGAAGCAGCGTCAACGTCACGGCGCCGTGACGTCGGCGCCGTGACGTTGACGTCAGTGCGTCGCGGGCGATTGGCCCAGCGACGTCACTGCCCCGCCTCCAACCACCTCCCCCCCCGGCTCCCTTCGCGCACGCTGGCTCGCCTGCAAGTCCATGCAATCGCGCAGACTTCAGCAGGCGAGCCTCAGCGTCAGCGTGCCTCCGCCCTCATCAAGCCTCTATGGCCCCGGCCTTAGTTGTTGTACATGATCCACAGCTACATGTCTATAATTCTATTGGGTCATTGAGTCTAGCTTCATGAGATATTTTATCATGTCATGTTTTGGATTGAGGTTTTTTTTTAGAACGAACGTCCTGGCAAGTGATCTATTTTGATTGAAATGGAGAGCGTACCGATCAACATGTAAAATCTCTTGCTATATATTACAGAAGACCTTATCTCTTTTGTCTCGTATTCATTATGCTACAAAAATGCCTTCCCCATGATAGAGATGGGACGGAAAAGGTCCCAAAAGGGACAAAACAGGAGCACAACAAAACAGATTGATGGGCAGGCAGGATATAAAAATAAAAAAGTTTATTAACTAAAAAACAATAACATGAATAGTCCTGGCAGGTACTCTGACGCGTTTCGCGCGCAGGGCGCTTTGTCAAAGAGATCCATGATAGAGATGTTACTCCCATTCATTTGAATGAAGCTTCTCTTGGCAATTGGCTTCACAGCTTGTTGAATAGGGAGCTTTGATTCTCAATTTGATTTACATGTAGAGAATTACACAAAACAGAATATCTGTTAATCCAAGTTTATTAATTTTAGTTATATATTCAAACAGTAATTAGTATATAAGGGCATAATGGCAAATTATGAAATGTAATCTTCTCGCATAAAACACAAGAATCGCCCTCTGTCCTCCTACCAAAACCTTGTTTTGAGTTAATGGGATGAATATCTTCGACAGGTGTGTTGCAAATATTTTGAACTGTGCAGGGCAGATAAAATCACCACTTAGTGTAGAAATAACCTGCTATCCACTTGGAGGAAACCATGCTGGTGGACTCTTTTGGTTGAGTCCATGTTCTTGACCTACAGTACCAAGAAAACATAGCAAGTCATTTCCATTCAGACATTTAGGATGGGATTTACTAAGTTCTGATAAGGGGTGTCGGAGCTCGGAGTTTGACTTGAATGGAAGTTAACACAGGATCAAGCTACGATATCCCTTACCATAGCTTGGTGAATCTCCTCTTTAAACTTGTTGACATTTCTAAATCCATGTGCCATGAAATCAAAAGCAATGACTTGATAAAAAAAAAGTGACCAGAGACAGTTTTGTGTGCAGTCTGTTAAGCAGTAAAGGGGTTAAAGAATACGGTTAAAATTATGTAATTAACGAAAAATTATTTTTCCATTCGAAAAGTACTATATGTTCAGAACATGGCACATGGAACTTGTTTTCTCCTATAGAGACCTGACATCGATAATGTTGTGCTGGTATTATAAAGGGAAACTGCGACGCCCACTTCATGTTTCAGGGAACAGGATGGTATAACCATATGGAACATATTACGAAGAAAATTAACACTTACTGCAGAGTTACTATTGTGATCCAATGACTGGAAGCAGTTAATGTTGCTAAAAGTAATTACCGTCAGACGAGGGAATTTTCTTAATTATGTTTCGAGCATGAAAAGTACTGTACACATGAAGGGAAATATTTTTCAATGTATTTTATATTCTTCATATATATTTGAGATCAGACATGTAGCAATCTTGGTCCATCCTCACAATATATATTTACCCACTAGGGACATTACTAGTCACCAGGACTACTAGGGGAGGGGTATGACATTCTAATTAGTAGCATTGTTTAATGACATCACCAGGCACTTTGTAGAAGGTGGGTGTGGCTAGGTTCTATCTTGTCATTATATCCCTTGCGGAAGATAGAGGCGATACACTGTAGCTATACCTGCAGCTAACCCTCTAGGGCCCTTAAGTAGTATTCCACATGGGGTGCTACAATAGTCTAGCCCTTGTTCTCTTTACTTTTTGTCTCAAGGTTCTGACTTGCTTGGTAAAGGAGCTGTTAGCTCCCCACTTTTGTTTTGATGATAGTGTGAGAACAATAACACACACACACACACACACACATACACACACAAGTGTAATAATAATAATTTATATATTAATATGTTGCAAATTATGGAAATTAATCTTGACACGATTTAGAATTAGAATTTAGATTAAATTAAGTAACCCCTGTGTTTGACAATATTTTTCTTCAGACACTCATCCATGGTTCCTGAAGTGTCTTCCTGTACAGTTCCTTAGATGCCGACTTCATGCCTGTCTGTATTCCCTAATATGGAAGAATCTAAGTTTTGGGGCAGCACCAAAACATACAACCCAATTTTTAGAATCATAGGGAATAGGCATCAGCCTTCCATGTACTGCATTTGTCTTTTTTTGTCAGCCAGCCTCTGTTCACAGGGATGTAACAAATCTTGCAGAAAGAAGTCTTAACTTTTGAAAATTCTTCTGGGAGCCCAAGAAAATGAGAAGGAACGGATCTCTTGTTAAAAAGGCTCATTTCTAACTGTGTTCGGTATTTTGGGGCCCCTTCTACAGTATTACCATTTCGTGACTTTTCGCTCTTCCAGCTGTTTAGATACCTTTTATTGGTTAGTTGAGGCATAATGGTAATATATTATGTTTCCAAAAGAAACTGGGATTGAGAGAATGTGGAAATACCTCAATTGCAGTACTTCTTTTTGAAAGTAAATGAGGACCTTAACAATGCTTGCGTATGTAAGTCAAATTATATGGATTTTCCATTTGTGTATTAATCATAAACGACTGATTCCTATTGAAGACTTGGAGACTTTGGAATGTATGATTGGACAACTCAACAATTCACTGGTACTCAGGACCATTTTTCAAATTTTTCCCCCCATGGGCACTTACCTTTTTGTTGCCCTGGCCTCTTCCTCTTGCAGCGTCCCGACGTTATGTGGCGACACGTTTCCATGACAACGGGACACCATGTGTTGTCACGATGTCTAGCAAAGTGCCCCCATGTGACGCTGGAGAAGGAGAATAGCGACGCTGCAGGAAGAGGTAAGAGACATTTACAGAGGCCCCACGCTCTCCCTCCGGCAATCCGAGTAATTGTTGTGGGGAAGAGAGTGGGGCCTTTGTAATCGCAGTACTGGCCCATCCGAAATGTGCCACCCCCCTTGCTGCCCCGGACCTAGTAGGCCTATGCATAAATACGGGCCTGCTGGCACTGCTGGAGTAGTTAAGCAAGAAGGATACGGCTGTAGTTTGTAACCTGCTATCTAGCGATCACTATTTGAGAGTGAAGAGTGACATTGTGTTTTGGAAGTCAGTAAACGATTCTTTACTGCTGATAAGGAAGACTCGAGAAATGGAAGTAAGGAAGTCCCATATACTTTGATGGATAACAAGAACAGTAAAACAATTAGTGCATAATTTAAGAAGTATTGAGTGAAGTAAGAAAATACAGTACAAGTGTTACAGATGCCTGTCTCTTATTGAAATTGTACTGGACCAGTATACAAATGCTAACAACTATAAGGCTATTGGGGGTAGTGGGGGTGAGAACAGACTTGGATGTAAAGTAAAATCAACAGATGTCATCTGCCTGCTGGTATGATGGGATTAATTGTTAATATTCGTTATGTTAGGGAGTGTGCAGTCATATGGTGACAGATTCTATAGTTGAAATGTCACAGTGTCTTTGATGCAGGTTGTCAAGTAACAGGTACTGTCTTCAGTGAGAATAGATCATTCTAAGTGACATTGTTTCAAAGACAAGAACATCTGCCAGTGAAATGAAGGATGAAATTGGGAAAATGTGTGCTGTCCTTGTGGGGACACAAATGATGAAACTTTTCCCAGTAATTTCAGAAATGATGTATTTTAAGTGTTGTGCAATGGCTTTGCATCAAGAGCATTAAGGCATTAGAAACATTAGAAGATTTTTAACGCTGTAATATGGAATATGCCAAAGCTGTCTCACATTTTAATCCGGTCTGTAACTTCTACATACGCCTATAATATATATTATCTCTAACAGTGCATGCTATGTCTTGTATATAATGTATACCCTGTTCACTTATGTAACTGTATTTGTAACCTCCATGTATTATTTGTCATCTTAACTCTATGCCCAGGACATACTTGAAAACGAGAGGTAACTCTTAATGTATTCTTCATGGTAAAACATTTTGTAAATAAATAAATAAATATGCTATAGGGAATCAATGCATATTTCCCAGGTATGGAGCTGAGCGTGCTCCAGGAAAGGGGGAGTAAAGCAGATGTCACCCCTGAGCCACAGATGTATCAAGACTTACTGTCCTCAGTGGCGCAGAGGAAAAATCGAAAGAAAAACAACAATCTTCTGAATGGGACCCCCCACAGCATTAATCCTTTGATGCCGTAAACGCTGCGGTCGCATGATCGTGCGTGACAACGGCACCAAAGACATTAAGGCTGGCTACATCTTTTAGATGTTGTGCAACAGTGACAACAGGGGGTCCAGGGACCGCATGCGGCCCACAGGGTCTTCATCTGTGGCCCCTAACCCCTGCCCACCCCAGCAGCCCAGTCTCCCTTTCTCCCCAGTGCAGAGGGAGTGGGGATGTTGCTGCTGCTTAGGCAAATGGGAAGCTCAGTAGACTTCTATTTTCATCCACAGATACCACACCACAGTGTCACCCACTACAAACTCAAACTACAATAGCATGATGTTGTATTTCTGTGTGTTTGCACCATATTTATATTATTTGCAGTGAAGACTTATAAACCAACTTGCGGAAAAGGCCACTTTTCGCAACAAAAATAGCTGTAAATAATTCGTTTTTTAAATGTTGCCCAGAGCATGGCTGCAGAGACGGGCTGTGCATCACAAAGTTGGTGAAGAGCAGGTGTTATGCAGGATCGACGTGCAAACGCAGTATAATGGACAATGCAGAAGCGCAGGTCAGGCGGGGTGAGGTCAGGGCAGGCAGGATAAAGGTTAGGCAGGCCGGGATCAGGGCAGGCAGAGGTCAGGAGTGTAGTCAGGCAGCAAGTAATTCAGGGCTGGATTAACCATTAAGCACGTGATTAGGGCATCAAGGGAAGGCGGGCACCACAGAAATGTTGCATTGCCGGATTTACCATGGACCATATGGTGCAAAACTGCAAATGTTGCAGCTGAACCATGTTCCACAAAAAGAGGCTCCCACAATAAATGAATGTTTTGTTTCATTTCGAAAAATAAAATTTTATTTTACGGTTTATTATTGTTTATATTTTGAATTAGATATATATGGGGGAACTAAAATCTTTTAAGTGCTTAGGGCCTCTAACGGTCTTAATCCGGCCCTGAAGTAATTAGATGGAGTTTATGCTCAGACAGCAAAGCTGGATGCAAAGCCACGTTGATCTGGAAACCAGAAAGTGCTCTGCTTATAAAGTTAGCCACGGGGAGTGTCCACAAGGCTGAGTATGGCCTTTAATACAGTGAGCGCGCGTGCGCTACCGTGTCAATGATAATTGCATGTGTGGGCCTGACGTTGCTATAGTGGAGACGCATGCACGCACGCCCGTGAGCATTGGCGCGGCAGATCTGAGGAAATACAAGAAATTTGTATTTTCGAGCTGTTGATGTGACACTGTGAGCCAATCACAGTTCGGCCTACGCTTCGGATGTCATGGCCACGCCCCCTAGCCACGCGCGTCACCGGTTATACAATATGCACAAAATATGCACAAAACAATATGGCAGCACTTACAGTACTATAAAACCAGCCTAAGCAGTAAGAAAGTAGCAAAAGTATGCTGCGTCAGTGCAGCTATCCAGCAGCTGGATTTACTTGCTGCTAGAGCTGCTGCCCTCAAGTTGTAGGTTCTGAAAAAACTTTCTGCCTTCAGTTATTTTTTCTAATAGCCAGGTATTTTTGCAGTTTAACCACGCTATTGCTTTTTCATTTTGTGTAATTTTGTTATATACATTTTCTTAATACCTAGGGTTGGAATAATGGTCTATATGGTCAATGTAACTTCTATAATATTTGCTGTTCTTAAGAAATGGGATTGCAGCAATATTTTTTACTGACATATTCCCTAAGAATGATGTATTAATAAATGAGTAGGGAACTTCATCTCATTTGCATACATTTAAAATTTGTAAAAAAAAAAAATCAGAGCTAGCGATGAAATTGTGGAGGGGTATAGGAGGAGATATCACACTTTTCTACCGTTTTTGGTCCATTATAGGATTTCTTACAAAAATGTGACAGCAACAAGTTATTTAACCCCTTTGATTCCTGAAGCTACCGATCACTTGCCTGGGTAAAAACTAAGGCATCTTATGGTAAATGCCTCAACATTTCTGTGAGATTCCTAATGGCCCATCGAATTAACACAGCAGGGGTCCCTGCCATCCTAATCAGTTTGAATGGGATTGCAGGGACCCCCCGCTGTGTTAATTCGATGGGCCAATAGGAAGCTCACAGAAATGTTGAGGCATTTACAGTGAAATTGCCACATATTTTCCAAGGCAAGTGATCTAATACTGGTGGCTGCATCTGTATGGTAAAGGAATGCCTTCAGGCACCAGGTAGTTTAATGTACAAAGAAACACCCTACCAATAAAACACAAAAAGCATAACATTATTGTGTGCCAATATATTACCTCCTTAGTAGCGCGATGGGCCAGCTAGTTATGGTCAACCGATGAAGAGCTGGTTGCTTGGGCTAGTAATGGGTAATATATAAATATGTTCTACAATAATGTCATTTTATCACATACTGAGTATTCTTGGCTATATAGTGGCCATTATATACATATTCAAGAAAGGCTCAACTCCGGCTCGGAGCAAGTGATAAAAATTCAGCAATATTTTTAAGAGACATCCAGCTATCGCCAAGTATGTGAGATTAGTGATAACAAGTGAATAAGTCATTTAGCATTAATTATGCATTTGCATTTACAAATATCGCAAACATATCTTCACAATAAAAGGCCACTGGTTATATGGCTTTAGTAATTAGGTGTGATAAATAAAATTGGTGTTAAACACTAACTCCAATCGCTTCATTTATGAGCCTCTAATAAACCAAAGGCTTCACTCATATGCTTAACAACTTTGGTTAAGTGTAGGACTGTTAGGCTAAGGCCCCGGTCACGGCGCTGTAATGCGCGCCCGCGCTTTTGGCTGCGCGTTCCGGCGATTCCCCGGTCTGCAGCTCACTGCAGGAGCAGAGACCGGGGGGGGCGTGCCGGAGGAGTGACGGGGCGCGGCCATAACATCACCCGGCAGGTTCGCCCTCATTGGGTGAACCGCCGGAGGGCGTGCCTAGCCGCTCGTCGTGAGTTCCTGCTCTCAATTCTATTGAGAGCAGGAGTAGCTCTCGCGCGAGCGCTGCGGCCCCCCCCTCGCAGCGGACCCGGCGCCATTGCGGGGAGGGCTCTGGTGAGCGCAGCGTCCGCCACAGCGGACGCTATAGCAGGCAGCGGGGGCAAGGCCTTAGGTTTCAGAAGAATCTGTTGGTGCCCCATGCTGTCATTCCCTTTAAGAGACTCCCTACAGTTGACTCTTTTTGAGGACTTTCTAATTGGATGTCAATTTTGAATATCTTGTAATATTTGTCATGGTGTAATCAGAACACAACTCTAGTAGGTACAATATAGCGCTGAGTGTATGTTAATTGTTCTCTTTTCTTCACTGAAGTGGCTGGATCAGCCAATGAAGAGCAGTTGTAACAGAGGAGGATGGGCAACCAACCAAAAAAGAATGAAACTTACAAGCAAGAATAATACAATCACACAATATAGATTCCATGCGCATATTTTACATGTACAGTAATTTATACACACTGGCGTCTATTTATCAAAGTCTCCAGAATGAAAAATTGGAACCATGAAGCTCTACCTCCATTACTTACACAGTGATTAGAAAACTCTGCAAGTAAAGCATAATCGAATTCATTTCTCCTTGCGCAGTATTTATGCATATGGTTAGCCTAGTCCCTAGTTAATATGATGGTAACATCGCAAACATACTTGCTGGTGTCCATACAGTACATGGTAAGTGACATTTTTTCATACTGTATATGACTTATTATTTGTTAATTGAATAATGTCCATATAATTACCGGGTAGTATTGCAAATCGGAATGTACACGTTTCCTGTGTACTACTGTATATCTTGGATATCTAAAAGAAAAAAAAAGTCACATTTATATTGTGTTATCAGGGGTTTTCAAGGCTGGTGAAGAGAGGAGGAAAAGAAAATTATTAGAAAATACAGAGAAAGGAATTGTGAGAAAAATAAATAGGAAAATGAAAAAGTAAGGGTTGATATTTAATGTGCCCTGTCTTACATGCAAATGAGTTTACTTGAAGGTTTACCTGCTAAATCTTGATATGTTGTTGTAGTCGAATGTGTGCTAAAATGTGCTACTAGAGTGACAAAATAAATCCTGTTATCACTAAGATGCAATGTTTAATGTTTGGCTATATTAAAATAGTATTTCCGTGTACAAAAATAAGATGCTGGAACTTTACTATCACTAAAAATTAAAATGTACTGTATTGTGTGTGTGCTCGTGTAGGTAAGCAAGGGAAAAAAGAATTCTTTTGAGGGAGGGGACTTTGGCCTTGCGTATCTCTGATCTGTTATTACAACCTAGGAAGTGTAGTCTCATCACTGGGAAAATGCCAGAGAAGGAGGAAGACAGGGACTTGGCCTCTGGAATTGCAAGTCAGGAACAACAGACGTAAGATATTTATAAAGGCAGAGGGAGGCGGAGCCTCACTATTTTCAAGAAGTAAACATTCCCAAGACATTATATTATGTATTTGAAAAATATATAATTTACTGATGGGTCCGACGTTATTGCAACTGCTGGTGCGCTGAAGCAGGACATACACAACGCAGCTGTAGGAGAAGCGGACATTGTTTTGAATCAGTCCTGTGCCAGAAGGGGGCTAAGTCCGTGGCCTGGCTGAGGGCGATCTCGCTCGAGTGCGATGACGTCAGGCGCATGAGAAGCAGGAGTGATTCGTGTTCTGTAGAAAAATTGTAGTGGCACGTGCCTGGGGGGCGTGTCGGGGGGCGCGGCCGTGACGTCACGGAGCTGGTTCGCTCTCATTGGGTGAACCGCTCACGTGACGCGCCATCGAGCGGCAGAATCAAATTTCTTTGTCTGCAAACAGTGGAGCGCACACGGGCACGCGCGCACGCTGGACAGTCTCATTGCGATCATATGTTTGGTTAGATGTGACCAGGTATCCCTTTGGGCTTCCACCTGCTCAAACCCACCCCCCCATTGTTGGGTTCCCCGGTTGTCCCCGTACCTCCTGCTGCGGCTGTGACCGGCAGCACAGGCTGGGGTGAGACGTTTGGGAGATGCAGGCTGGTAGCGGTTGCACTAGTGAGGCGGGCTAGTCGCTCGAGGTCTGCGTCGGCTCCCGTTGTAGGGCGCCGCCATGTTGTATGTGCTCGCATATGCACAGTACATTTCGTGCATGTGCGGCCCAATAGAATAGAGTGGCGGCCATTACACAAATTGGCTCCGCGGGGATTACAATTCCCAGCAGCCCCCACGGCTGCTATACAAAATGCCCCAGTACAGCCAATAGGGCTGCAGATTTCTCCTCTCCACACAGTTGATACAATTGGCGCGCTGCGAGCCACGCCAGTTAGAGCTGGGACACAGATGGGTAAGGGTGTATATGCAGGGTTTCTGTGGCCCCTGCACTAGGCCAGAGACCCCCTTAGGCCCAAGCTAGGCCCTGACTCTCCCTTTGAGCTTGTGGCTGCTTCAGGGAAAGGCCCAGTAGATAGGGACACTGCCCCTGGAGTGCCAAGCACGAGGGACACAGCCAGGACGCGGCGGCGACTTGGCATCTGGTGGTCTGGGACCAGATCACCAGACAGAGAGAGACTATTACGGTGGGACCCTCCAGCGGGATACCACCCCATGTGGAGGCGGATGCCATCGCTGACGGCGACGGCGTTGGACCGGGCTGATCTCTGTCTTCAGTCGGCGCTACCGGAAGCTGGAGCACCCGGAAGGTATACCCTATCTTCAAGTGCACCAACATTCTACTGTGGGCAGCGCTGTCACACACACTTGGGGTGGGAGTGCCTATTGTGGGCTGGACACTGGGACACTGGTTCCCCTCACCCAA
The DNA here is from genome assembly GCF_040206685.1 of Ascaphus truei. NCBI lineage: Eukaryota > Metazoa > Chordata > Amphibia > Anura > Ascaphidae > Ascaphus > Ascaphus truei. The sequence continues at coordinate 62,942,415 of NC_134485.1, forward strand.
GTAGTGTTGAAATATTGTGTGGGTATACCAATATACGTATTGTAAGGTGTTGTTGCATATTATATGTGTGTTCTAAATCTGTGCCTAGTAAATACCGTTATACTATACTCTGGTGTGTGTTACTGTATCCAGTATAGCTCGGATCCCTCATGGGTGGAGGAGGCGCTGTCACCAGACAGATGAGGTGCACCCCAGGCTCCCAGCAGCGGAGGTTCAGGCCTCTTGTGAGCCACAGGTAAAGCACCACACACTCAGTAGCCACCACATCTCCCATAGGGTGGGGGAAACTGTGCTACATAGACATATTTAAAATCAATAGCGCAACACTCTATTTTCCATTTTGTGGCTCATTGAAACAGCAACCTTCACAATTAGGGCCATTACACACTAGAAGATAGAGCCAAAATAAAGCTGAAATCATATCAAGGATATCAAACTATATCTGTTTTAGAATTTAACTCGCTATTGGGACAGTTTAAGAATAAATGTATTTCTGTTTAATACGCACTGTACCTCACTATTGCTATTTAGTTCACATACATGCTCCTCATTGAGGAAAAAATATGGCCAAAAATGACGTTGCAGGGGATTCCGCTAAATTTGATGGTCATATTATTCCCTAGTAGGGAATTTATGACTTGGCATCTACACAAATATATATATCTCTGGTTCTCCAGGACTAAAAATGCCCCCTCCCCTCCCCCTCTCCCGTGGTTCCAAATATATGTAGAAGAATCAATGTATAAAAAACAAATCGGGGCTGGATTGCTGCCTTAACTGTGAAGACCTGTTAAGAACCATAACCACTTACCTGCTGCTAGGCAAAACCACAGTAACTAAACAGAACTTTACCAATTCAGATAGTAGGTTGGCGCACGCTGTTCGTGTGAATGACGCATTAACTAGGGAATGCCATTTTCAGCGTTCAGTTAGCATGCAAGTCAGTTGCATCACCTGCCTCTGAGCTCTTCAAATCGAGTAGGATCATAATCTTGTGCTGCTGCTCTGATGTTACTCATCTCTGAGCTTTGTAGGCACAACGCAGTCATGGGGTGCGAGTGTCTGATCTGATGAGTCTCAGCGCACCACTCTTGCACTGTTCTTGCACTAATCCTGCACACCAGATTGATGGTTAAATGTGTGTTTTGTGTGAGGTCGGTCAACAGGGGCGAGGCTGTGTGGAGGGCTGTGTGGGATCCACCAGGTGTGGGATGTCAGAATGTGTGGGAGAAACTGAGATGAATCGACGCACAGTAAGTTAGGAGTCACTATATATACACATTTATAACTGTAGGGCCATATTTGCTAAACAGTTCTACTCCACAAGACACATTCCGACACCACTTGGTAGAAACGGCCCTTTATAGCACATTTTAATGAACGGGATGTAAAAAGTAAGGGATACATTTACTAAGTGGACACCTGCCAGTGCTGGAAGACACTTTATAGCCCACTCAGAGGGCCATAGTCTTAAAACCTTTGCACTAACCGAGCAAGGTTGTGGTTTGATACTGTACAGGTAGTCCGGTGAGGGTAATTTCTCTCTTGAATAATGCAGTTGGGCCTATTATTTAATGAAACACAGATTCCCAACAAGCTCTGAGAAACCCCAACCATTACCACATTATATATATATATATATATATATATATATATATATATATATATATATATATACACATAAGTGTCCAAAGGAGTGCTAGTGGGCGTGGTTAAATGTATACAGCAAAAAACTAAAATACCCAAAGCTACTTCCATTGTGACAAAAATACACAGTGCAATACCTATATATCTCTTGTAAAGAGGGTCATTTAGTTTATATTATTTAATGACCTGTGCTAACTTTACAAAAATAGCTCAAGCAAAGCTTTGCTTTTTTTCCTCAATCATGCCAAAATATTATTCAGAATGTTGTAGATCTTCTTTCCTATTTAGTGTAACAAGTACACTGGTGCAGTAAAATGTCATATGCACACGCACACTATTTTATTGTGCTGAAGAAATCACATCTTTTTATTTCTACCCGAGTTCACAGATGAAGCTTGGTCACAAGACCACAAGCATTCACTTACAATTTGTATATGCTGTTTAGACAAGCTGTTGGGATCTAACAAGCTTGTAGAGATGCTGATATTTGCATAGTGGATATGTTGTAGATGCAGCAGCTCCTAAAAATGCATGGTACTGAATTTGTCAGCGTTTTAATATTGTATAACTTTCAACCCTAACACTAAATAACAGAGGGGACAGTACTTACCAGCAGGAAAATACATGCAAATTATTTAACATTTTCAATAGTTCAGCATTTGTTACTGACAATTAATGTTTTCCCACTGGGCAATGAAAGCAGATTATCCTTAAGGTATTGAATTTCGATTCAGTACTTTCCAGTTAAAAAAAAAAGGGGGGGTTAACCCCTACAGTTCTCAGACTTGATAACGTGTCATGAACTATAAAACACAGTGTTTGTGGAGAATGCTAGTCTTCTGTCACTGGTTATTTGTGTTTTTGTGTACCAAAATTACTAAATCAAATAGAATAGAAATGGAACTGCACACCTTACATGGAATGATTGGGTACTCACTCTTTGCAGCAACTGCATCTACATACTAATTCTTCAAAGAGGATTATATGTGTTCACACACTATATTTAGGTCCTGATGCAGATGTATTAATACACCGAAACGTTAATATATTAAATAAATATATTAATATATATATATATATATATATATATATTATTTTGCAAGACTGGTGTGTCATCCTCTTTGAAGAATTACCCAAATGACTAAACTCACAAGCGTTTTCACTTTTCAATTTTGTAACTACAGAAGTATGCATTTTTTTTACCTTCCTTTCTGAAAATGAACCTGTTACTTATCCTAATTCTGTTCTTTACTGTGGCTTCATGTAAATGTTACTCTCTATCCACTGCAATCTTCCCCCTCCTGGCCTACACCCAATGTAATCATACACACTGGACTAATCAAAAGCTTTAAATTATATACTGAATGTTGGTGGAGAGTTCTGAAAACCAGAATCCCTAGCACCACTAATTCTAATGGCAAACATTGCAACTTTGCAGCATGCAAACAATAATTAACATTCATATTTCTATTGTTACTCTCTTTAGCAGGGGATATTGAACTCAACCCAGGCCCTCTCTTTTCACCTCAATCCCTTACCCTTGATAATGCCCCTTTTAAATTCAAAAAAGGGGCTCTCTGTCGCCCATATAAATATTTGAAGCCTGCTGCCCAAACTGGATGAACCAAGGGCATGGTGCCTTCGGCATAAGCCTAAAGCCATAATTCTTACAGAAAGATGGCTAAGGCTGGGGCCATGGCGCCGCAGACCGAACAGACTGCCTTAAAGCAGTGTTCGCATCCATGCGGCATGCGGGCGCACATTGCTCAAGAAATCAGTTTAAACTGATTTCTTGGTGCGACAGGCCGGTCACGGGAGCGGTTCGCCCAAGAATTAGCAGAGGAGATTACACAGCAGCTCTTAACATTAAAACTAAGCAGCCTTGACATACTGCAATCTAAGGCCCCAGTGCCTGCGATGGGGTGCCCAGCAGCGCTCGTTACGTGCATCAGTGTGACCTGGTGGACTCCAGGCAACTCGCGAAGGCTATGTGTGGCGGGGGCGAGGCTATGACATCACGCGACTGGTTCACCCTTATTGGCTGAACCGCCGCCGTGACGTGGCCAATGCTAGGTCGCCACACCAAAAGACAAAAAATCTTTGCAAAAACTGGCAAAGACTGTCGCGCATCGCTCCTTCTGCATGCATGCACACACGCCGCCGAGGGTCTGCCCCATTGAGAGCTGTACCTTGTTTGCGGCATGCACGCCGTCGCGCGCACAGCCGCAGCCACCGGGGTTGAAGCCTTAGTTCCTACGACTCAGTGCCCCAGTCATTGCCATACCACTTGCCTCCCTAATCAACTCTATTTGGTCTTCAGGCCTTATCCCAAAGACATGGAAAACTGCCAGAGTTGTCCCAGTCTTCAGAAGTGAGCAGAAAAATGCTGTCTACTACAGGCCAATTTCTCTTCTCTCAATACTATCCAAAGTCATGGAAAAATGTGTCCACTCCCAATTAAGTAATTACTATACAAAGCCAAATTTCCTTTGCCACCTACAATCTGGCTTTCGCCCACTCCACGGTAACTACCATCTTAAAAGTTTGCAATGAGGTTGAGTGTGAAATGGAACTGGGACAGTTTACTGGTGCAATATTCCTATAAAGGTATTTGATACTGTTGATCATGTTATCTTGTTAAACAAGCTTCAGTGCTCTGGAATAGGGGAACAGCTATCCAGCTACCCAATAGCTATCGGGTAGATCTCAATTTCAAGCTCTAACTCCAATCCCTTGGATATCACCTGTGGGCTGCCTCGAGGCTCTGTTCTGGGGCTCCTACTCTTTTCAGTCTTCATTAATAATCTACAACTTGTAAGACAGGTTCAATGCACATGTATGCTGATGACACTACATACATGCACACAGCCCTAGCCTTACTGACCTTGGACCTTTTCAAGACTTGAATACTGGATTTCCCAAAACAAACTGTTTTTAAATACAGGGACTAAGGCTAAATTTCTAAAACTTCCAACGACACAGCTACAGATCAAAACCAACTCTAACACCATTCAAGCCCCTGTCACAGTTTTAAGTATCTGGGAATTTGGCTTGACTCCCACTTAACATTCTGGCTGCATATTGATACTCTGACATCCAAAACCTATGCCAAACTGTGTATACTTTATAGGAACAAATCCTCCCTAAGCCAGCTGGTCAGAAAGCACATTGCCCAGCAGATGCTAATGCCAATTACAGACTATGGGGACATAGCATATGGTACAGCACCACAAACTCACCTTAGCAGACTAGACACCCTCTAGAACTCAATATTCAACTTTGCCCTACAATGTAATTACAACACACATCACTGCAAAATGCTCCAAGGACTACTGTAGGCTATCCTTTGAGTCCAGATGCAAAATAATTTTTTTCTGTCTTGCCTTCAAATACTTTCTGGGCAAGCCCTTCACCCCTACCACAGGCCGCACTTATCACTTGAGATCTGACTTGAAAGACTGTTCACGGTCCCAAGACTCAACTAAGAATCTAGTCACTCCTCTTTCTATTACCATGCACCTGACGTCTGGAACAACCTACCAGAGACTCTCAAATTGCCTGCAGTTTAAGTAATTTCCAGACATCAGCGGTCTCACATTTTAATCTGGCCTGTAACTGTTAAATACACCCATAATCATTTTTATCTCTGACTGTCCATGAAATGTCTGTAAATTGAGGGTATAACCTCTGTTCATTTAATGTGACCACATATTGTCACCATAACTCTGTGCTAGAGATGAACATTTTTTTTTTGAAAGAGGGAGAGAGATCCAATTGCTTTGGGTTGTGGGTTCTAGTCCTGTTGGGTCTGACATGATTCCTGCCATTAGGTTGGTTCCTTAGGCTTATTATCAACTGTATATAGTTGGTATGGAAATCATTTTAGAAAGTGTGGGACAGGCCTCATTTAAATATACTTTGCATAGCCATTAGCATATCGCTCAGGTGTGCTCCTTTTTCAGCATAGCCATGTCTCCCTAATTTATTTGAAGGGACACTTGAGGGGATATATATTCAACTGATGACTGCTAATAAAATTTGAAAGGTCTCCCTCTCTCTCTCCCCCCCCCCTCTCTCCCCCTCCTAAAAAAAAAATCTGTCTGGATTGCAGTCAATGGCGAATTTGATTGAATCAGCCTGGATGACATCTGCATGTGGATTTTGGTGAACGGATTTTGGTAAAATAAGCTGTGGAATTTTGGGAGCCTAATGTGTAATAACCTATTGTATTATTTTGTATTTGTTACTGGTATTTATTTATGAAGCTAACAAATAGTGTGGAAAAAAATGTCACAGGTACTCTATAATCTTGGATAAATGAGTAGCAGGAGAGCAACGTAGGGCTTTGTGTGGCTTACACATGGACAATAGGAACAAGGGAGGGTTGAATTTTTGTGTATCCTGAATGTCCTCGAAATGAAAATGCTGTGCCGAAGGCTGTTTTCTTACTGTATGCTCCTTTTTGAGTTTCTGAGGAGTGGAGTCTTCAGAAATAGAATACGATTGTCTTTTTCTTGCTTCCATTGCCTGGTGATTGCAACCTCAGGCTCAAACATTACAAATACATATGCCTTGTTTGTGTATATGTTTGCCTGTGTGAATTCGTGCATTATAAAGTAGCTGAAAAATCAGTCCTACAGTCAAATCTATTTGTTTTAATCATTCTTAAAATTTTCCTTTTTTGTTTTGCTAATTTAAAAAAATAATTCATCAGCTCTTATAAATGGCAGCCTCTGTGATTTTTCTAATTACGACTTTATCACACAGCATTCAACATTTGAATTTGATGGAATTGAGGCAATATTTTATGCCACTAAAAAAAAACAGTATATTAATTGGTAATACATTTCTGATGTAAAAGGGTGATGTTTTGGTCTAGTAAATATACAATAAACATGTTCGATAATGTTGAATGACTAAGTGCTTTAACCGTATTGCAACTACAGTGTATGCCACTAGGTAGGTTATTAAATGCACAGTATTTAGTAAAACACTTTTCACTGAAGGATAAGCCGACATAATGTACAGGAAAATAACCCTTATAACAGTCTTTGTACTGAAACTGTTGGCTCCTTCTGTGGGGAGTGAGAGACAGAAAAAAGAAAGCATGTGATCGATCTCTCTACTCAGTGAATAATGGGCAGGTTGATTTACAGAGCCCGCTGGAGGCTCCAATTTATCAGTGACCATGAAATCAAGAAAATACCGTTCCCGTCCTGGGGATTGGAGCTGTGGCTGACGTGGTGGTTGTATTATATAGGAACTTTTATTTAAAAAAACCTGTCACCTTGTGGAATGTATGTTTAAGAGGGAGAACTTAATTTAATAAGGGCTCGTTATCTTCTTGTAGGTGAATCTTTGCCAGAGGCGTTGGTTTGCTTGATGAATGGTCTCAACTTGGATTAGAAGATTCTATTGTATCTAATGGATCCTCGGAAATGCTTCATTTAAGGATGGGAGATCTACAATTTTAACATCTACTGTATTTTCAGGCTTAATAGTTGTAAATGCAGTGAATTGGTACAGGGAGTGTTAAAGCGGCAATCCAAGCTCTTTATTTTTATTTTGTTTACACAGGATTGAAGCAGCAGGGTCTCTGGAGCAGAACCCCATTAATGTTAGCTCCAGGGACCCCCCTGCTTCCGGTGATACTTACCTTCTTAGGGGGTCCCAGTAGCCACTCCGCTCGGCTATCAGGGTTCACATTATGGTGGAGTTTCAAACCTCCCGCACCATGCTGACCTATAGGAAGCCTGTGACATCATCAGGTTCGGCTTCCGATTGATTCATGTAACGCAGGAGCTTTAAACTTTAAACCCCAGCTATCTCAGCCAGAGTGGCTACTGGCACCCCATGCGGAGGTAAGTACCTCCAGAAACAGGGGGTCCCGAAGCAGAAATTAGTGGGGTTCAGATCGGGAGACCCCCGGCTTCAATCCTGTGTAAAACAATCAAAATACATTTTTTTTTAAAGTGCTTGGATTGCTCCCTTAATGCTCAAACTATTATAATTGACAACATCCTACACTACATCAGGAGAACACAACGATGAAGAGCAAAAAGCAACAATGGTTCCCAGCACTCAATGTAGCAGAGAGAAATCGAGGCAAAAATATCATAAAATGCAATATTTTCCTACTTGAGTAAATCCAGCAATATCAGTAACAATTCGGTTTGCAAATGTACACAGATTAGTGCCAACTGCTCAGTGCGTATAGATCAAGCAATATAAAGATCAATGGTATAATACTTGTCCACAAGCTGAATGGGGTGAAGAACAAGCAAAAAACCAGAAGGGATGGAATGGGGAGCGGGACGTTAAGGACTAATGAGCAAAGGAACTACGAAAAAAGGGAAAAGTGCAGGAGTGGTGAGAGGAGAACAAATAAGGGGAGCGGGAGGGGGGAGAGAGGGTGACGGGTAATTAAATAAGGGGGGCAGCTTTTCGAGGGTGAGCCCCTTCTGGCCCATTGCCACGGAACAAGTGTCAGTGGTACTTCCCTGTATACCCTCCATAATATTGTCCTCCCACACTCAATTACATTGTGGGAGAGCAATATTATTGAGGGTACAGTATACAGGGAAGTACCATTGAGAAAGTAAGAATAAGTATTTCCAATATTGTTATTTTTTTTTTTTTTTTTAAACGTTTTCTTTATTAAAAGTTTTATGGGAAAGATTTAGAAAAGAAAAAAGGGTTGGGGGGGGAGAGGGAGGGACACATAATTACACATTTTACAATTCAATGATATGCATAGACACATCTCAGAACAGTGCACAAGTCTTTATAGTAACTTACTTAGACAGACCTGAGTATTGAACGCTTCATTAAGAAAACAGACAGAAGGTAAGACTTGCCGGCGTATACTAAATATGCCCTCAGGCTATTACAAGTTGTGAAACCTCCCTTGGGTATCACACATTACAGAATTTATCAAAGATGCCGTTTAATAGTCTAGTGAGCCGCTACATCAGGTTAACTTCTTGCAGTTTATGAAGAATTATATTAAAGGGAGGGGGTTCTTCCTGTTTCCAATATTTTGTGATGACACACCTAGTAGCGGACAGAATAGGAGAGATTAGGATCTGGGACGGTTTGGGGATTCCCTGAACTTTCTTATGCAGGGGCGCAATAAAGGGGTCTTGTGGTATCTCAAATCCGGTTAGAGATTTAATAGTGTCAAAAGTTCAAGACCACGTGGAAGTGATCTTGGGACACAACCACCAGATGTGGGACATTTGTCCCAATCTCCACATAAATTCTTCAGCGTCTATTGGAAGAATTGGGGATCTTTTTGCGGAGTCTCTTAGGCACCATATACCAACGGAAGAGAATTTTGTATCCATTTTCTTCTATGTTTGTACAAATTGAGCTCCTAGATGTATTGACGGACATTGTTTCCCATTCCTCACGTGAAAGACTCGTGCCCAAATTATTCTCCTAGTTTAACATATATGAAAGTTTAGTGTCAGGATACGTGTCAAGGAGAAGGTTATGCACAATGGAAATTCAACCTTTTATACAAGAGGAGCCCAGACATAATTGTTCAAACCTATTAGGTTTACTTTGTTTCCACCCTCGAAGACCCAGAGAAAGCACAAAATGTCTTAGATGGGAAACCTAGATAGTTCCGAGTTAGGGAGAACATATCTTGTTTGTATGTTTGCAAAAGATTTTAATGTTCCTGACTCAAACAAATGGGTTATTCTGGCTATACCTATATCTCTCTATGTAGAGAAACTCTTAGGGGCCTATTCTATAAACTTGGATAACAAACTCATCAAGCTTTTTAAGCAGTTCCCGAACAATTTGGCAAGGTTGCCACTCAGATAGCTTAGATGACCTGCCAAACTCGTTCGGGAAGTGCATCTCGGTATGGGGTGCCGGTATCCCCCTGCAATGTTTAAATCTCCCACGTCACATGACCAGGACATTTAAACGCATAGGAGATACCGGCACCCCATACCGTAGTCTGTAACTCGGGAAGCAGGGGGTCCCCGGGGCTGAAATCAATGCGGTTATGCTCCGGAGACCCCCTGCTACAGTACACTTGTTATTCAAATTTACGTAAAAACACTGCGATTGCCTGTAAGAGCTGTGCAAGGAGATGTGGCTCTCTAAGTGCAGCTCTGTATGCTACTCTTACAGACTGCGGCCAACGTACGGGGGAAAACTTTGAGAGAGGCTGAGATACCATTGTGGCTACGCCCATACGATATTGGCATTTTCCTGCCTCCCGGTTTGTGACTTGTGGAAATGCCTTCAGATTCTTTCTGAATACCGTGATAACACAAATGACAAACCATTCGGTGGGGTCATGCCAAACCGTTCGAGATGGCAGAAAAGTTATTGAAGCTATTAAAATATGCCCTTTAGTGTCGTTTCCAGCTGGAAAGTTTTGGTTAAAAAATGATGGTTGAAGAGGGCAGGGAGATCATGTCAGCCCCCCCTTAATGGCCCATTTATGCCAATAGAAAAGGGAGCATGGGATGGAAGGAACATCTCAGGCCTCCCTGGGGCGTCCAGATTTGTGTACCCAAAGTAAGTTGGCAAGAGGAAGAGAAGACAATAGTGTACGTTCAATTTCGGGTCAGTAGTTGTATGCCAGTCAGTGAGGGCGGCGATCTGAGCCACTACTAGATATAGTGTAAAGTTGGGGAGGGCTAGGCCTCCCCTAATTGTAGGCCTTTGCACAATAGGCTGTTCTTGTTTTTTTCCCCGAGCCAAATTAAATTATTTTTGACTGAAAGGTGTTCAGATCCCTTTGAGGAATTGTAATCGGAAGGGCCTGGAACATATATAGCAACCATGGTAATATATTCATTTTAACTGTAGCAATTCTGCCCAACCAAGATATCTCTGGTCTATCCCAAAAGTTTAAATCTCTTGCAAGCGTTTTAAACAAAGGGGGGTCATTTTCCTGAAAAGGGTCAGATAGCTCCTTAGTAATATGGATGCCCAAATATTTTATGGAATGTTTGTTCCAGCGGAAGGAAAATGAAAAATCCAAAGGTCTCCACCAATTTTGCCTGCACCCCAATAGCGAGAACCTTACACTTATTTTCATAAATTTTTGAATCTGAGATTACTGGGTTCATTAATGTTAATAAAATATCATCTGCATATAAACTGAGTTTGTATTCATTCTTGCCTACGGTGATCCCTGAGATGTCTGGTCTATTCCTTAGGCTTGGACTATACTAAGCACGGACGAGCTAGCGGCCATAAAAGATACCTGTCTACCTGTCTCCCTATGACAGTGTATCCACTGCCGAAGCGCACGGCAGACAGGGTTGGAACGGCAGCTTGGTGGAAATACAAAGAAATTAATATTTTCGAGTGGCTGCCGTGCCACGTGACACTGTGAGCCAATCACAGGGAGGCCTACCCTTGTGATGTCGTGGTCACGCCTCCTAGGCGCGCGCGTCATAGCTTTGCCTGTAAATACAAAATGCGCGCCACATGCACGTGCCACGTCGGGCGCGCACACGCTTACCATAATACATGCCATACTAAAGCCAAAGGCTCAATAGCCAATGCAAAAATCAACAGAGAGAGAGGGCACCCCTTGCGTGTACCATTAAATAAGGGAACGGGTTTGGAGATAATTCCGGCTGCAATCAACCTCTCAGATTGGGCTCCATAGAGACAAAATAGCTCCCAAAAAACGCCCATCAATACCAAATGCCCTCAATACTTCGAACATTAATACCAGTTTAACCTATCCAAGGCCTTCTCTGCATCCAAAGAAAGAAGAATTAGGGGATCTTCTTACACCGCACGTAATGTATAAGATCTATATTTCTTCTAGTATTGTCTGTGAATTGCCTCTTGGGTATGAAACCCACCTAAACAGGCTGTATCAGAGAAGGGAGGACCATTCCCAAATGATTTGCAAGAATTTTAGCGCATAGTTTTCTATCAGTATTAAGTAAAGATACTTATGGGTCTATAGTTTGAGCAAATATTATGATCTTTACTTCCTTAGGGATAGTGACTATGATCACCTGCAGCATCTCAGAGGGAAGTCTTCACAGAAATACATTTATGAAACACACCTGCCAGGTGAGGGGATAATATATATGCAAAATTCTTCTAATATTTATTGGAGAAGCCAATAAATCTCTGGACCTGGAGATTTTGAGAGTTTAAGATCATTAATGACAGATTTATTTTCCTCCTGCGTTATAGGAGAACATAATGATGCCAAATCTGTGTTATTAATCTTGGGAATAGAGAGACTACTCAAAAATGTGTCCAAAATTGTGTCCAAAATGTGTCCAAGATCGGCTTTTACCTGATTGGTGCTTTTGTTTGTATTTGTTTGTATTTATGTTATAAAGCTTGTGATAATATTGTTTACAAATGTTTATTTCAATTGGGTTGTGAACCTTTATCATTGTTTTTGTTTTTAATTGAGATCAATCTATTCTTATTTATGTTTTGCCTCAGTTTATTTGCTAAGAGCCCATCTACTTTATTCCCTTTAGTGTAGAATTTTTGCTTTGTCCACTTCAATGATTTTTCCACTCTCTCCAGAAGAAGAGAAGTAAGTTTAGTTCTTAAAGAGGTTATTTGATTTACTAGTTTCCTCGTAGTAATACTCTTATTTAATGTTTCCAGTCTGCCAAGCTCCTTTTGTACATTTCAGATTTCTGCCTCCAGTTTTCTCTTAAGAAAAGAGGCGAGGCTAATTATATGTGAATAACAGATTTATGTGCAAGCCAAAGGGTAGATGCACTGATTTCAGGGGACTCGTTAAATGAGATATAGTCATGTACAAAAAAAATTCACGTGCTCTACATTGCTAGGAAAGTCAAGAATTGATGTGTTTAATCTCCAAGGCGGTTTGTTAAAGTGCAAACATGGATCTTGTAAGGTAAATTCTGTGGGGGCATGGTCCGACCATGAGATTGTAACAATTTTAGTGATTGTTACAGAGTGAGTTAGGCTACGCTTATAGTGCCAGCGACGCGACGGGGACGTCAGGCTGCGTTTGCTGGAAAAATCAAATTGAGATGACTTCCAGTGATCGCGACCAAGCCGTCGCTCCGTCACGTCGGCAATGCATTTGTTTTGACGCGACATCGCTATAAGCGCAGCATTAACCTAATGTCAGTGAAAATATAATCAATCATAGAATAGGACGAATGGGGAGCAGAATAGAAAGTGTAATCTTTCACATTGGTATTTAGGCACCTAGCAGGCATCTAATACAGACATGTTTTTAATGATATTCTCAAAAGCTTTTGATATGCGTTTGTCTAATTTATTCCCTTTTTTGGATGGGTTACTAGATTTGTCTAGGGTTAGGCTCAATACTAAGTCAAAGTCCCCGCAGAGTAGCAACAGGCCCTTACGAACAGCGGTCAGGCGCTCTGAGACTTTTGAAGAAACTCTAGTTGATTAGTGTGGAGTATAAATATTAGTAATAGTATATTAGTGTCACTGATTGGACATATGAAAAATATATATCTGCCTTCCTTGTCTGAAATTAGGTTGAGCAGTTTAAATGGTAGATTTTTATTAATTAGAATCACTACCCATCTTTTTTTTAACTGGTGCAGAGAATGTAAAGCAATGCGGTAGTGTTTGTCGAGAGAGCAGGGGGGTCGAGAGAGGAGGGAGGGTCAGAGAGAAGGGAGGGAGAGAGGGGATGAGAGAGCAGGGAGGAATGAGTGAGGGCAGAGGGGGATGAAAGAGAGCAGGGGAGATGACGCGGTGGAAGAGAAGGGAGATTACTAGCCACGCACTTCTCCTACTCCCTCAGCGCAGGGACCTGGGTCTCAGACAGTGCAAAACCCTGCCGTGGGGCAATCAGAGCTCACCCACCCGCCTTAGACCCACTCCGGTCCTGCCAAACAGTGGACTGTCACCATCGTCTCACACAGCGGCTCTGACCTCCGCAGTGATAAGATTAAATATTGTCCGCCATCTTGGATTATGGTGCATTGGGGAGAGGCGGCCCAGGAGTTCTCTGTAGGCCATGAACACGCAGTTGGCCTGAGCCCGTCAGTACCGGTGGAGCAGGAGCCCGCTGATGGCCGCCACACACGTTGATACTCTATCAGCCTCTCCAGACACTCCATCTTCCTGGGATTGCCAGATCTGGAATGTCTTCTCACCACGGGGAGGGACCACCCGCGTCACCCGAACCGCAAGCGGCCACCTCCACAGAGGCTCGTCTCCGCTACAGTGTTCTTCAGCCAAGGGACTACAGGGAGTCCCAGACCGCATAAACAGGTAGGCAGAGAGGGAGGATAATGGTGCAATGCCTATAAACCCAACAGAGCCCTTCCACGATGCTCCACCAACTATAGCTGTAGCGGCCGTTATTCTAAAAAATCACGGAGCCGTTGTCGTTGGATCTGCTGTATTCCACGCAGTATTAATTTTGCATTCCTGCGTTCATGAAGCATTCACGCTGCCCACCGCCCACGGTTGATCCGCGGTTTGTCTGTTTAATTTAATGGTTTCGGATTTAATTGGGTGCAATTCTTCGCGTATCCGCCTGGTGGCAGAAATTCATGAATTGTAATGTGTACAGTGCTTGTGCTACTGTGTCGACTTGCAGGTGTTTAAAAAAAAACAGATAAAAACCATGTCTACCACAGTGGTCCATTGTGAATTGACCTTGGTACTTGAAGCCTCAGAACCTCAAAGCCACGGCAGATTTACTGAAAATGGTTTGTATTTCACAAATTTGGTATTGGTGTGTAGCTTATAAAATGAGCATTGTAAAATTGTTGTTTTTAAAACGTTTTGTTGCAAAAACAGTTGGATGGCACTAGATTAAAAGATATGCCTGGTGGAGCACTAGCTTTGCACGGTCATTTTGTAGAGTTCCAGGTCACGCCCCCCTCTACCAATATTGTTTTATATACAGTACTTTGTAATGTTCACACTAATTGAGTTATTTGCAGGTCTCTTCTGTTTCATTTAAACTGATTCACTACACAGGCTAATAATTAGGCTTGCTAGCGGTCGCACTACATTCCTGCAATCAGTTAAAAGGTAAGATTGCATTTGTAAAGGACAAGATAAATTAGGGAGTGATTAGGCTATTTAAGTAAAAAGCATGCATCAGCAGGTAGGTGTGAATGCTAAATTCCAGTTTTAGTAAATAGCCCCCAAAGTAACAAATTAAACTGACACATTTCAACTTGAGCTGTATACTGTAGTTTAAGTTTCACACACTTGCTCTACTAGACGTTTTGCTGATGTGCTTCCCTTACATCACCCCATTGTGTGTAATAACAGCCAGGATCTTATATCCAATGACCATGTTTGTTTGTTTTTAACATGCTAACTGAGCTGAAGGAACAACTCCTAGACATATGTGTTGATCATTTCTGTTATTCATTTGCATTTTATTTGTGAATTTAATCCAATCAGGTTTAAAATAAAATCACAAAATAGTATTTTCAGAATCATGTATCCAGCCAGCTTATGATGGTTGGCACGAGTCAACATTGTAGTGCTACAAGGATATTGTTCAATAATGTTATTATCACATTATTATTGTAGCCCTTATACACCCCCACCCCCCCACCCCCCTAAGTGAGATTGGGGTGGGGTATGCTTCTCTTGCTACTTCTTTAGGTGTTGTGCTGTACCTGTTTGGCAACAGGAGGGCTGAGTGCTCCGCGGTGGTGTGGGGAGGACAGGACAGGTTTACAGGTTACTTTAGTTCTTCATCGGTGCAGCGCCTCCAGTCAGCATGGATCCTCTGTGATAGCAGGGGATGTCCCATACTTTCTTCTCTCAGCTGCAAGACAGTGAAGCACACTGGTGACGGTACAACTGGATCTTTATTACCTAACATCAGAAGTCAGACAGACTGCACAGCCCTTCTTTAGGGGTAAGGCCTAGCAGGCCGCATCCAGAGTCTTATCCTAGGTAGTGCTCAGGATAACAAACACTCTCAATCTCATGTGGAGGGAAGACAGACTTCTTTGACTTCTGGGAAAGTGTCAGGAACAACCCTCAGGAGATGTTTGTAACCCTGCCCCTTAACAGAGCAGGTTGAATACTAATTGGTCATCATATACTACATGTAACGGGTATTCCACCCCACCCAATCTCATATATAGTGTGGGTGAGTAGAACATGCGGTGTTACCGGTGTGGTGCGTATACCTGCAGGCTCACAGGAAGTCTGAGCCTCCGCTAGTGAGAGCCTGGGGTGAATCCTCTGGAACGAATCTTCTTTTACAGCGCCTCCACCTATGTAGGATTCTATGGACGTGTAGAATGACCCTACATAGGAACCCAATAAGAAACTACACACACAGTGATTATAATAACTAAGGACTTTACTAACGAATAATAATGATAACCTGTGTCTCTCTCACGGTGAGACACTAACAGTGACGTCTCGCAGGACGATTCCCAAACACTAGGTGATCCCACCCAGTGTCCCAAGAACCCCACCCAATGTCCCGTACTCCTACAGAGATAGTCAATGGGTGACTGCGCAGTCACTAAGAACCTCTAGGCCTGTTGGTGCACATGTGATGGTATAATACCTGCCGAGCACTCCGGTGCTCGGGTCAGCAACAAACTTCTCAAAGGGTCAGACGTGTGATGAGTCCGTCTGATCCTCCAACCGAACTCCTTGCACGTGCGGACCACTAGGGCGGTCCCACTCTGGAATCGTCTCTGTGGACCCCAACGTGGGTCCAACCGCTTCCACAGGAACAGCAGCAGCCGCTGTGTCCCTATCTATATAAATGGTACTAACGTGACAGGACCCCTAACCTAGGGCCTGTCCCTGTAGTACAGCAACCTGTAGTGGCTTGGGGAACTCCTAGGGCCTGCAGGGGTAATGACCTGTCCCACTCCCCCAACTACCCAAGTCCCTTCGGTAAGTGATCTGGAATGGACTAGAGTACTCTTCCATGCAGTACTTGGGCGTCTACCTACTGTTGGCTAGCCTAGTGCAGATCCTCTCCAGAATTCCTGACCTCGTTAACAGGCTATCCCTTCAGGCATCCTACCCCTAACGCTACCTCAAGGTGACTAGAACAGCTATAGCCCTTCTCCAGACCCACTACTCTCTGACTAGTCCCAGCGCCTACCGCAGCAAGCTGTAACTCACTGGAGGCTGCAGCCAACGTGCTGCGCAACAAGGTGCCTGCCTATCAGACCTCACAGCACTGCTCGCTGTGACCCTGACAATGCAGCACTCTAACAACACTAAGGGCAGCGTCCCTATCTTGGGCCTCCCTCAGTACTTAACCCACTACGCTAGCGGGGGGTTTGGGGCCTACCTGGGGTGTGGGTACCTATGGGGTGCAGGAGCTGCTCTCACTCCCCGCACCCTTCTTCCCTCACAGCTCCCTAGCTCCAACTCTCTATCACCTTCTGAACAGTTACCCACCCAACTAGTGGGGAGTTGGGGTCTACCTGGAGTGTAGGTACCTATATGGGGCAGAAGCTGCACTCGCTCCCTACACCCTACTTCCCTAACAGCTCCCTGACTCCAACTCTCTAACTGCAGACTTCCTTCTCTCAGCTCCCACTAATGTAAGTGGCAGGGTCCCTAACCTGAGGGCTGCCCCTGGCAACACTCACCTTACTGGGGAGCTGAGCTATCTCTGACCAAGGGGGTGCTGGCCTAATACAGGGGAGTCCCTCTCTCCTGCACCCTACCTCCTTCCCTTGTCTGCCTCCTTGCTCTGCTTCTTCCTGACTGACGTGACTCATGCAAAGCCCGGGAAATGTATCTCTTTTCCTCCAGGGCAGTCCTACATCTCTATTGGCTCCTATCAAGCACCTGGTGCCTGCCTCGCTATGCCTCATGGGAATTGTAGTCCCGAGGCCCCTACAATAACATTGGGACCGCGTGCGTTCCTCCTCTCTGCCTACACTAACTCCTAATGGCCGCCTCAAGCTCTCCCTATGCTTCCCTACTCTCGCGCGACCTCCTAAGAGCTGCCTTAGTTCCCTACCCCTATCTGCGCATGCGCGACCTATCTGGGGCTCTCCTGCCCTCGCGCGATCACTGCGCATGCGCGACTTGAAGCGCAATGGCGGCGCTCTCCTCGCCGGCCGCCGGGACCTTAGAGACGCGACCGCGGCCTTAGCAACGGCCCGATCGCATCCCCGGCAACCGGCCTGCTCGCGGAGACAGCGCACCGCTCCCTGCAACGGCCCCCACCCTTGGGATGGCCGTCGGGTCTGCCGCTGGCCTCCGGCAGTACCCGGCATCGCTTGTGCCCACGGAGGCTCCCGAGGGGGTCGCAGGGGGCAAAGGGTGACCTGGCTACATACAGATGAACCAATTAGTATCCTTCCTTCAGGCTGACACTTTCTGGTTGTTGCTAAGGTCCGCCCTTGGATACATCTACTCATCCAAGGCTGCAAAAGCACACAGAGCCTTTCTGAAGGAATTAGCCCAACCACTGCCTGCACCTAACAGGGCTTACACTGGTTGGGCCCAGAAAAATAAGTAGCGACCGGGAGGCTATGCTACATTATTATTATTATTATTATTATTATTATTTATAATAATAATAATAATATTGCATAGTCACATTGCCAATGTATGTGGGTCTGAGCTCAGGATATCTAGCCTGAGTAGCTGAAAAAGCCTCAAAAATATATTTAGCATAAAACTTACTCCCCTGTAAAAAGAACCTATGAAGTCCATATGGCCTATATGAGTTATATGCTAACAGACTATGGGCCATATTTTCTAAGCAGTCTTCTGCCATTAGTCACATGCAAGAGCTGGAAAACACCTTGCAGCCCATTAATTTAAATGGGCTTTAAGGTGTCTTGCAAAGATGTAAGGTTTTTTTATTGAAAAATACAGCTTACTAAATATGGATCAATCTGTCTTTGCTCTGATCATTTTCTGGCCCACATTATTACATTATCACAGGACCCAATAACCTTTGTGGCTCCTTGGCAATGGAGGGATACACATTTTTTTTAATTATTATTATTATCACAGCTTCCCAAGAGTCTTTGTGGCAATGCCACCTGGGCTGTGTCATATTTCTCTCAGAATTAGAAATAAGTGAACCTTCCACTGTCTTGAGAACATACACTACATTTGCGTTAAACCTGCAGTTCCGTGCACAGTATTTATCAGCCTGCAAGTCTGAAAAGTACATGAATTCTATAGGACAGTTGCCAATATTCCAAAACATACACCAACTGGGTTACCCCTGGATAAGAGTTCTTAAAGTAAACACTGAGACTTTCAAGGAATTCAGGTTGCATCTTAACAGCATACGGTCCATCTATTAATAAAATTTAATTGGGACTGTGACTGCCGAGATGTTGGGGCACCTTGATTGTTTCATGACATGGCAAACGCGTTGCTTTAACCTTTGGAAAAACCCCAACAGTGAAAGAGTTGGAGTATACAGTATGTGACTTCTCTTAGCACATCCTTACTTACACTAGCAATTTGCTAAATGTATGGACAACCAATAAAGTCAACCCAACACCTCATATACTGTAGGCTGATTTTCCTTTTCTATTCTCAGAGAGAGCACTATTAATCCTTTGTCATGCTTCCCTTTAAAGCGCTTTGTTGCTAGAGAGGGGCTCTACATCAGACTTACTTGATTAAGGCCATAATATAGCATGTTATGTCCAATTCATTTCCATTTAATTTCCTAATATTTATGTATTGCCATGTTTGCACATATTTCTGAGCACTTTAGGGTGAAATACATTAAGGTAGCATGAGGAACCATAAATCCAGGGATTTCTCTTTGAGTCTTTGAATGTTTTCTCGGTAATGGCAGCAGGCCTCATTAAACAGCAGAATATACTGCATGGATTGTTTAAATGTTTAATCTCTGCTCACATGGCTTCCTTTGACACAGAATGTTGCCCCAGGGTGGCATTTGGTGACTTTGCAAACTTGTGACTTGAGTTAAGATTATGCACTGTGTTCATGGTTTACATTAGACAGGATAAATGAATTCACACCGGGAGAAAAAAAGATAGAAGAAATACTTATGTCATACAGGCTCATAGATATACATGTCAACAAACACCAAAGGGCCCCTTGGGTGGCACTTTTTTATTGGCGTACAGTCGTACACTATGCGTCACTAGAGCACTGAAGGGCTTAAGCATCTTTTTCTGTGGAAAATCTCTGTTCAGTCAGTTGGATTCCAGAATAGAATAGAATTCTTCTTAAACAATCAAAAAGCCATATTTTCCCTGGCTAAATCTGCGACCTTTTTCAAATCTCTTGGAAAAAGACATCTTGTCAGTGTTATCCTTCTTATAAAGTGATCTTCTTAGTTAGAACAATCAACCGGAAAGTATCTGGGTTACTTATGAGGGCGTATGGACATTTATCCTGTTTTTCCAGCTCCTCTGTGATATTGTTATTGTCCGGTAAAGTAAGCTGATTCTTCCTTAACCTCCCATCTTAACGCTGGAATATGATACAGATAAAGAAGGGGAAATATAGGGCAGCAAAGTTACAAGGCAATGAAAAACGTAACCAAGACAGATGGGTGGGGGAAAAATGGGTATAGATTAACAGACTTGTAAAGTTCTCTGTAGGGGTTCTGAAAATGTTCCAAAAGTCATTGAAAAATGTGATTTAATAAAAAAATATATATATTTTTGAAAATTACTTTCAACTGACCTCAAGGAGATGGCTTATACTATGTTTTAAAAGTCGTTGGCGCTCTGTATTAAGAGTTGCTTTGTTTAAATATATTGAATGAATGCATTCCATCAAAAAATGTATTTGTCCTCCAACTGTCACTGTACGTTCTCCCTACCTACCAATTAGATTGTAAGCTCCTCGGAGCAGGGACCCCTCTTCCTAAATGTTACTTTAATGTCTGAAGCACTTATTCCCATGATCTGTTATTTGTAGTTATTTGTTATTTATATGATTGTCACGTGTATTACTGCTGTGAAGCGCTATGTACATTAATGGCGCTATATAAAGACATACATACAATACAATACAATAAATGAAGTAGCAGCATATGTGGGTACAGTATGTCATTGTTCCTGTGCTCACACGTGACACACATGTTCTTATTTGTTATGTAGTGTGCATTATGTTCATACATGTGAGTGCATTGAGAATTGTTTGCATTTGATGCAGATGATATGCAAATGAGATATCTATTAGCCCAGACATCAGAGCGTTTTAAGCGACAACTTTAATGAAACTGTGGTCAGCACCTGTAAAGGAAACATTATCCCCAGATCTGTCTTCCAAAGCGTGTGATTGCAGTAACATCCCCTCACAGGATTAGAGATTCCCGGGCTTTCTGTTTGATTAACGAGGCCATTTTATTAAAAAAAAGTTGTGTGTGCTGATCACGCACATTTTAAGTGAAACTTCTTTGTCTTTTGTCACTGTTTTGTCACAGAAATTGTAATTGTGATGTTTTTAATTAATCAAAACACAATTTCAGTGCCAAAACGCAAAGAAGTTAGACAGAACTCGTGTTTTAGCTATTTGCACTTCTATATTTACAGTAACTGAATTCCTTGTGTGTGTCAGTCAGTGTGTGTGTGTGTGTGTGTGTGTGTGTGTGTGTGTGTGTGTGTGTGTGTGTGTGTGTGTCAGTCTGTGTGTGTGTGTGTCAGGCAGACTGTGTGTGTCAGGCAGTGTTTGTGTGTGTATCAGTGTGTGTGTGTGTGTGTGTGTGTGTGTGTGTGTGTGTGTGTGTGTGTGTGTGTGTGTGTGTGTGTGTGTGTGTGTGTGTGTGTGTGTGTGTGTGTGTGTGTGTGTGTGTGCCTGTCAATGTGTGTGTGTGTCAGTTTGTGCCAGCCAGTGTGTGTGTGTGTGTGTGTGTGTGTGTGTGTGTGTGTTATTCTCAGGGTCCTGCCACCCTATCTCCTGACTCAAACCCCTCTCCCCCCCCCCCCCGGAGCAGCCCCCCCCCTCACTCCCTCCCCCGGCAGAGCTGTGTCCTGCTGCTGGTGCCAGCCCTCCTGCGGTGGTACGGGGACACGGACGAGACTCACGGGGGAGGGGGATAGGGGTGTACTCGGTGCCACACTGGGGGGTGGGGGGGAGAGGGTGTACTCGGCGGCTCATTGGGGGAGGGGAGAGGGTGTACTCGGCGGCTCATTGGGGGAGGGGAGAGGGTGTACTCGGCGGCTCACTGGTGGGGGTGTACTGTGCGGCTCACGGGGGGAGAGGGTGTACTCGGCGGCTCACTGGTGGGGGTGTACTGTGCGGCTCACGGGGGGAGAGGGTGTACTCGGCGGCTCACTGGGTCGGGTGGAGAGAGTGTACTCGGCGGCTCACTGGGGGGGGGGAGAGGGTGTCCTCGGCGGCTCACTGGGGGGGGGGTGTACTCTGCGGCTCACTGGGGGGGTGTACTCTGGGCTCACTGGGGGGGTATATTCTGCGGCTCACTGGGGGGGTGTACTCGGTGGCTCACTGGGGGGGTGTACTCTGCGGCTCACTGGGGGGTGTACTCTGCGGCTTACTGGGTCGGGTAGAGAGGGCGTACTCGGCGGCTCACTGGGGGGAGAGGGTGTACTTGGCGGCTCACTGGGGGGGGGGAGAGGGTGTACTCTGCGGCTCACGGGGGGAGAGGGTGTACTCGCCGGCTCACGGGGGGAGAGGGTGTACTCGGCGGCTCACTGGAGGGGGGGGAGAGGGTGTATTCAGCGGCTCACAGTGAGAGGGGGGAGAAGGTGTGCTCGGCGGCTCACTGTGGGGGGGAGAGGGTGTGCCCGGCGGCTCACTGGAGGGGGGGGAGAGGGTGTATTCAGCGGCTCACAGTGAGAGGGGAAAGATGGTGTGTCGGCGGCTCACTCGGTGAGGGTGTTTGGCGGTTTACTCGGTGGGGGTGTTTGGTGGCTCACGGGTGTGTGTGTGTGTGTTCCTCCTGCTGCTGCAAGCTGGCAACATTCAGTGGCAGTGAACGTTGCTGATGACCTCTTCTGCCAGCAGTCACTTCCGTCACCACTGAAGAAGCTTCACTATAAAAATAGGAGCTATCATAATTAGGTGCATACTGTAGATGTTAATAAGGGTTATATGATGAGATCCCATGGAGTGCTGGATGATAACAAAATGTCCCTCTTTGTCAGTGAAATAATCTGAAATCACTAATGGGCCTGTTTGGGAGGCAACCCCTCTTTTTTGTGGAAGGGAAACTAGAAAATTGTCCCTCCCTGAATTAGCTTAGCATGCTCATTACCAGTCAAGTGTGCCTTGCAAAGCAAACATTCCCGGGTTCGTCCTCATGAGTAGAGATGGACGAAATGTTTGCCGGAATTCGAATCTACCGCAGATTGGCCAGTTCTGTGGATCGGTCTCAAAAAGGCAGATTCTTTTTTTTTTTTTCAATCACTAAAAATATACCCAACCGATTACGGCTCACTATAAATGTGTGGCTTTTGCTTCATGCATCCGTCAATCTGTGTGTATATACAGTTAGGTCCGGAAATAATTGGACACTGATACAATTTTCATAATTTTGGCTCTGTACGCCACCACAATGGATTTGAAATGAAACAACCGAGATGCAATAGAAGTGCAGACTTTCAGCTTTAATTCAAGGGGGTTGAATAAAAATATCGTATGAAACGTTAATGTATTGCAACCATTTTCATACACAGTCCCCTTATTTCAGGGGCTCAAATGTAATTGGACAAATTAACACAATCATAAATTAAATGTTCATTTTTAATACTTTGTCGAGAATCCTTTGCAGGCAATGACTGCTTGAAGTCTGGAACGCATGGACATCACCAAACGCTGGGTTTCCTCCTTTGTGATGCTTTGCCAGGCCCTTACTGCAGCTGTCTTCAGTTGTTGTTTGTTCGTGGGTTTTTCTGCCTTAAGTTTTGTCTTCAGCAAGTGAATTGCATGCTCGATCGGGTTGAGATCAGGGGATTGACTCGGCCATTGCAGAATATTCCATTTCTTTGCCTTAAAAAACTCCTGGGTTGCTTTCGCAGTATGTTTTGGGTCATTGTCCATCTGTAAAGTGAAGCGTCGTCCAATCAACTTCGCTGAATTTGGCTGAATCTGAGCAGACAATATATCCCTATACATTTCAGAATTCATCCGGCTGCTTCTGTCTTCTGTCACATCATCAATAAACACTAGTGACCCAGTGCCATTGTAAGCCATGCATGCCTATGCCATTCCACTGCCTCCACCATGTTTTACAGATGGTGTGGTATGCTTCGGATCAGGAGCCATTCCAAGCCTTCTCCATACTTTTTTGTTCCCATCATTCTGGTACAGGTTGATCTTAGTTTCATCTGTCCAAAGAATGCTGTTCCAGAACTGGGCTGGCTTTTTAAGATATTTTTTGGCAAAGTCTAATCTGGCCTTTCTATTCTTGAGGCTTATGAATGGTTTACACCTTGTGGTGAACCCTCTGTATTTGCTCTCGTGAAGTCTTCTCTTTATGTTAGACTTGGATAATGATATGCCTACCTCCTGGAGAGTGTTCTTCACTTGGCTGGATGTTGTGAAGGGGTTTTTCTTTACCATGGAAAGGATCCTACGATCATCCACCACTGTTGTCTTCCGTGGACGTCCAGGCCTTTTTGTGTTGCAGAGCTCACCAGTTCGTTCTTTTTTTCTCAGAATGTACCAAACTGTTGATTTGGCCACTCCTAATGTTCCTGCTATCTCTCTGATGGATTTTCTTTTTTTTGCAGCCTAAGGATGCCCTGTTTCACTTGCATTGAAAGCTCATTTGACCACATGTTGTGGGTTCACAGCAACAGCTTCCAAATGCGAATGCCACACCTGGAATCAACTCCAGACATTTTACCTGCGTAATTGGTGATGAAATAACAAAGGAATAGCCCACACCTGTCCATGAAATAGCTTTTGAGTCAATTGTCCAATTACTTTTGGTCCCTTGAAAATGAGGGGGCTACATATTAAAGAGATGTAATTCCTAAACCCTTCATCCAATTTGGATGTGAATACCCTCAAATTAAAGCTGATAGACTGCACTTTAAGCCCATATTCATTATTTAACTGTAACTTGAATTTATTTTGGTACACAGTCGAAATAACAAAACTTGTATCAGTGTCCAATTATTTCCGGACCTAACTGTATATATATATATATATATATATACATACATATATATATATATATATATATATATATATATATATATATATATATATATATTTGTACACAAAGTATATTTACATTACTCACATCCCAAACGGATTTCCATATGAACTATAGTAAGTCTAAAGTGAGTTGTGAGGAAGGCTGGTACGCCGAAATCCGGCACCTTAGGCGAGAACAGAAATGCCGCCCCCAAGTGCGAAATATTTTTTTCAATAAAACGTACACTGGCGACACACTTTATTCGAGCTCGGCTAGTCCCACGAATTCGGGTATACCCGGGTGTATTGAGGTTTGTGACTGTTTTCTGCCCGAGTGCATTGAGTTATTTTCCGGCAGGGATTGAAGCATTTTATTCCCGTTGGCTGCAATACTGCACAGTACATATATATATACTGCATTATAATTCATGAATTTATGCCATCTGGTAGACACGCGAAGCATTGCAGCCTATTAAATCCTAATCATTATCATTTAACAGATCAGCCGCCCATCAGCCAGGCATGAACCCAGGCTGGGAAGGCAAATGCAACGGGGCTTGTCAGAGGTGAGGAGCGGCGCATTCCAGGTATCTGCCAGGTACATACCGGGTATTTGCTCGAATAAAGTGTGTCGGTGCAGTAAATAAGAAATTGAATTACAAGGAAATTTGCATAAAAACAAAAATATATATTTATTAAGAAAAATCAAACAAAAAACTAATCATCTTAATAAAAGGAGCGGCTCAGTGAGCAAAGACACTGACTCTGTAAAACAATGACACTGAGTTTGATGCAGGGGAACGTGGTTCAATTCCCAGGGTCAGTTCCTTGTGACCTTGGGTAAATCACTTTAACTCCCTGTGCCTCAGGCACCAAAAACATAGATTATAAACTCATCTGGGCAGGTACCCATGCCCGTAACATTCCTTTGTGCTGCGTACCACACCCTATACTGTAATTGGGATGCATTTTGAGTCCCATTGGGAGAAAAGCGTTATGTGAAATAAAGGTATTATTATTTATAGACGTAACATTCACAAAAATAAGTGTGTATTATAGGTAAC
The DNA here is from genome assembly GCF_040206685.1 of Ascaphus truei. Taxonomy (NCBI): domain Eukaryota; kingdom Metazoa; phylum Chordata; class Amphibia; order Anura; family Ascaphidae; genus Ascaphus; species Ascaphus truei. The sequence goes on from NC_134485.1 coordinate 62,968,175, forward strand.
AAAAGAAAAAATAATAAAGAATAACAAAGTAAATGTTAAAAAAAAGTCTATTTCAGGTTAATTCTGCATACTTTCTCTTTTGCAAAATCATCAGTGATGTCGTTGTAATTTAGCGTTGACGCCGTCTCATGTTTAATTGCTAAAATTGCCAATTCTACTAACCTATCCTGTGACTGGGTCGACCTCAGATCATTTGGAATCAGTTTTCATTTACAAGATGATTGTTCACTGCTGGCGACAGACGTGACTTTCCGAGCTAGGGTCAGCAAACTACGCAGCACAGCCAAAACAGTGGGGAAAGTCTCAATCAAATTATTTCCATAAATATACTTGAGGACATCTACGAGGGTCATTCCGTCGTCCAATACATTCCTAATAAGTGACATTTCGTTCTGCAAACTTAGAGGTTTAATATCCGAGTAAGAATGGCTGCCATCTGTTAAAGCTAAGTGTAAATATTGCCAGTGTTTTAAAATGTACTCTGCATCAACACGTTTAGGCAATAATATGTCATATATGTAAATGGAAATATCTGATTATGGGACTCTAATTGCCCAAACCCTTCCATCATAGAATCAATGTATATATCCAAAATAAAATAAAAAAAACTCGATTTTTTTAGTAGGATCGGGTATTGGTGTATGTTAAATGAAATGTGAAATTCAAATAAATAAAGAAACCTGTCCATTTAATACTGAAAAAAAAAGTAAAACGATCTCCTCCATGGAAGACCAGTACTGGATAATGCAGTGTTCTCCGTAGCAAAACCTCATGCAAAAAAAAAGTATAAACACAATAGTGTAATCAAATTTACTTAAAAGACACAAAACACAGAGGGGAGAGGACAAAACTCACACTTTCCCCACTGGTAACACACAGTGAGTGACTTGAGTGGCATTCCGACCCAACTCCGGTTATGTCCTCGGCTCCAGACTCCAAGTGCACGGCTTCACCGGTCTTGCAGTTCCGCATTCGAACTGGCTACGGTGGCCTCAAAGCCTCAGCTCCCAACGCGTTTTGCTCGCTTTGTGGCTACCTCATGGGTTATGATTTCTTACTCCAATGGTATAAATAAATGTATTCACAATTGGGTAAACTACATCGGCCTGAACAAATTGGAGATGTAATTACAATCTAAAATGTTTGGAACAGGCTATGGGATTAAAGTTTTGGGGAATTGACAATATCCCAAAGAATTGGAGGGGAGGAAACAGAATTCAAACTATTTCCCAAAAAGAAAGGTTTTGGATACATAAACTTAAAACTTGGAGACCTCGTGGACTGAATGTTGATTTTGATATCAATGCATTTCTTGCTTAGAATGAATTTCAATTGTGTTGTTTTTCCATGTTTAGATTCTAGTCTGCATTCTGACTGGTTTTTAAAATATCCCCATTGCACCAAACATAGAGGATATTTGATATCCTCCTGTCTCTGTACGTTCTCCCTACCTACCAATTAGATTGTAAGCTCCTCGGGGCAGGGACTCCTCTTCCTTAATGTTATGTTTATGTCTAAAGCACTTATTCCCATGATCTGTTATTTATATTATCTGTTATTTATTTGATTACCACGTGTATTACTACTGTGAAGCGCTATGTACATTAATGGCGCTATATAAATAAAGACATACAATACAATACAATTACAACTGAATTCTCATTTGGTAACGTTCATAAGTTACTAATGAGAAACATTTTTAATTATTTATAATTTTATACTAACATTGATCCAATTTTTTCGGTTCTCATTACATTTAAATGTCTGAATTTTTAAATGTATTGATTTTTCATTGATTGTCTAATTTTAGACTCTCAATATTAGTATGCATTTCTATTAGATGAATATAATCTCTTTTTTGAGAAAAACTTCTCCTTAGTTTACATTTTTATTTGCTACTCAAGCAATAATATTGGTTTATTTCTTAATGTCAAGCAAATATCATTATATTTTGTAGGATAATGTATGTATGAATATATATATATATATATATATATATATATATATATATATATATATAGTCAGATAAGGCAGTTGGCACTCCAATAGGTGCTGTTAAGCCACAGGTGCACGTCCCATATAGAGAATGTAGTTATACGTTACCGTTCCAAGGATTGGTAAACAAGAGACAGCACTCAATGTTGAAGATCAAAGTGTATTAGTGAAAGCAAAAATACATCCAGAAACCAATGAGGCAGCCGGCACTCCCAATACCATAAACAGTTTGCGGTGCATGTCCTATACCAATAGTAAGAGAAAAGTAATTCACTCCAGCAGGAGCAGACACACGACAGCACTCAAAGGTAAGTAAGAAAACTTGTATTCAAAAATAAACATAGCACAAACATGACCAAAGTTTGGTCCTCGTGGGACCTTCCTCAGGGTGGTGGTTGAGACTAATGGCCAGTGGATGCCTTAAATACCCCCATACCCCCACCAAAGTCGCTGATGTCGCACAAATGTGCTGATGACAGGCATTGTGCGACATCAGCGACTCTGGGTCAGATCATGGGACTTGATGCACGGCCAATCAGCTACTCTGGTTGAGTCATTTTGGTGTGGGTATGGGGGTATTTAAGGGATCCACTGGCCATTAGTGCTGGAGTGGATTACTTTTCTCTCTCTCTCTCTCTCATATATATATATATATATATATATATATATATATATATATATATATATATATACAGTGTTCGACAAACCTATACATTTGCTCGCCCCGGGCGAGTGGATTTAACATCGTGGCGAGCTCCTATTGGCCCAAGCAGCATACGTTTGATACTAGGTGGCGAGTAGATTTTTTTGTGTGGCGAGTAGATTTTTTGGTGATTTGTCAACCACTGTATATATATATATATAATGTGTGTGTATATTACTGTGTGCTCATTTGCATGTCTTAGACAGGTCTGCAACCCTGCCTTTCACCATTATCGTCCAGCATACAGTGCTTCCACTGCCGAAAGGGATTCTGGGAAATGACATGCAAATGAGCACACAGTGCTACTTTTTGCTTCAAATCCATTTTGACATGGACCCTTATAAGCTTATGCTTGCTGCATTGCACAGCTTTTCAGCACAGCCTGGAATAAGATGCATAGCCAGTAAACCTACCCTCAGACAGCAGTTTCGGCCTTTTTGGGTCTCATCAGTGTGAGGCTGGTTATTCTGACTTTGTATAAATGAAGCTTAGGATAGGTTTCACCCCACTTAGTTAAGTTATGGTGGGTAAAAAAATTGACAAAAAACCCTCCACTGTAAAGCATATAGCAAATGGAAATATTACTGTATGCTCATTTGCATGGATATATATATATATAATATTTGATGTTGTGTTTTATTAGTTTAATATGATTAAAATATGTAGCTATATATTATGTGTTTCTAATTGATTGTTTATCTATCGTTACTAGGATTTTTCATTATATAAATTTTGTGTATTATTAGGAATTTTAATTGTATAAATGTTGTGCACCTTTGTGACTCGTACGTTCACACATTTGTAACTCTTTAGGCTCATAGCCTGTTCCAAACATTTTTTATTGTAATTACATCTCCAATTTCATCAGGCTAAGGTAGTTTACCCTATTGGGAATACATTTATTTATACCGTGGGACTAAGGAAGCTGGACAGAACCCTGGGAAAGCTGCAAAGCGAGCGAAACGCATTAGGAATTGAGACCACCGTACCCACAGCTAAACCAGTAGCCGTCCCAGAGCTCCGTAGTTCCAATGCAGAACTACAAGAACTTCAAGACCGGAGTTGGGTCGGAGTGCACCTTCCCAGAATCTCATTCATAAGGGATTGGATAATTTCCATCATAGTGGTACATTTTTCAGAGCCCTCAGGTACCCCAACAACTCTTAAATTTGATCTTCTGTCATGGTTTTCATAGTCCTCCAATTTATCTTGGATCTCGGTCAGCTGGCTTTCAATTGAAAGATATTTGTTAAGTATTTCTTCTAGCTGCATTTCATTTGCCATGACTAGTTTGGTTAGCCTTTCTTGTAACCGGTCTAATTTAGAATCTACAGTGGCCACTTGTTAGGTTAAATCCTTATGATTGATCAACAGCTCCTTTAAAAGTAGGTGTTGAAAATCAGAGCTTCCAACAGCTTGTTGTGAGCTGTCTGACCCCTCTATTTCAGAGTCAATCTAGATGGATTTGGTTTGCCTGTCAGCTTTATTCTTGCCCATTTTGTGGTGTCAGGGAGGGCTATGAATAGGTTATGCAATTATGCCAAGTAATATAATGAAATGTAGAAGGTGCTCTAGTAGGCATAGGCTGTCATACACCATGCATCATCCTAGGGGACTGCATCACCCACCTTAGGCAATCAGATGTAGCAATCAGCTGCCATCCCTTGGACCACCTGTTTATTTGTTGTGTGCAGTCAAACACTGACCTCCTCTGCTCGGTTCCTGTTTTGATTCTTAGTGCCTCCACTCCAAACTCTCAGCGCCTCCTCCAATTGAGTGCACGTGCTACCTCAAAAGAGGCCACCCTCAGCCAGTGTCAGGCTCACCTATTACCGGAGCATCCAGTGAAGAGCGTGTCGGTATACCACCTCGGAGCTATTTAAATTGACCTAACTTTAATAGGACTTTCCAAGATTTTTAAAGAGTGTCTCGACTCAAACCAATTGCAAAATGTCCCTGATTAGTGAACAGCATGCAATTTTATAACAGCGTGTGTGCATAGGAGATGTACACTGGTAGGAATTACCGTATGATGACATTCGAAAGCATATAGTCTGCTAAAAGAATTCAGAGGGAATTATGTCGAATCATTATTCTGCCACTGGCAAGCTTTGTGTGGATTTTAAAGATACCCTCTTCAGTGCTTTTGTTTCACCTAGTCCTTGTTACCGGGTAATCTTGAAATTAGTCACATTCTTCAAGGCTGTAAAAAGACTTTATACCTTTGAGGTACCTGCATGAATGTTCTTACGACTATTTAATGGTTTGACATATTAAGTAGATGAATGATGCTATATAAATGCAAATTGTGCTATAGAAATTACGAGTGCCATTCAAGACAGAAGGATGGAGGCTTTATTGGCAGTTGTAATGTCTGCCAACTTTGTTAAGTAAGTTGCTGAACAAACACACCCAGCCCCTGTAAACGCAGAAACCAAACTCACCACATCATATACAGGCATACCCCGGTTTAAGGACACTCACTTTAAGTACACTCGCGAGTAAGTACATCTAGCTCAATAGGCAAACAGCAGCTCACGCATGCGCCAGTCAGCACGTCCTGAACAGCAATACTGTCTCCCTACCTGTACCGAAGCTGTGCGCAAGCGGGGAGACTATAGAGCCTGTTACAAATGCCTTATTCATATCAATTATGCACGTACACTACCGACACACTTTATTGAAGTGTGGTCGGTACCGCAAGCCGGGAAATCTCCCGGCTTGCTAGTGGCCGCCCCTCGGCGTGCCGCGCGTCATAGACGCGCGGTCACGCGTCATCGGGAGCGTGCGCCCGCTGCACGCGTGTCCAGGGGCTCCCCGAGGGAGCCCTGGTGTCCCGCGATCGCGGGACAGCGGCAGGGGGTTCCGGGGGACCCGGCGGACCCGGCAGCGGTAGGGAGAGCGCCCCGATCGGAGGGCGCTCTTCCGCTGCTTCGGCGTGCGCCCGTCACACTCGGGCGCGCGCCAGGCTACTGCTGCGGCACAGAACGGGCAAATGCTTGAATAAACTGTGCCGCAGCAGTATATGACAATTGCAGTACAGTACAGGCATCGATAAGTGGGAAAAGGTAGTGCTTCACTTTAAGTACATTTTCGCTTTACATACATGCTCCGGTCCCATTGCGTACGTTAATGTGGGGTATGCCTGTATACTGTAGTTGTGTCAAAAAGAGTGCTACTAGGATTGTAACCTCATGTATAGAACAGAAGACAAGAAGCCCCAGTGCTACATCTAACTTCTCAAATTATATAGTTAAATACTTATCTGTTTATCTTTTCATAAGTAAGGGTTATTTAGTTCAATTCGTTGGCCAAAGTATTTTAAGCCTAGAACCACATCGCGGTGTGGCCCATCTGTAGGTCAGCTGAACAAGACAGAAGGGTGGTTGCTTTATTAGCAGTTGCAGTGTCTGCTTCTAACTTTAAGTATGTTACTGAAACAGCTTTTTATTTAATAAAGCTTTTCTGATTCATCTTCCATTAATCTCTGTTCTGTCAAAAAGACCTACGGTATAAACATTCAGTAAAAGGTTGAGCTATCTTGCACTGCATAGGTACCCTTATCAGTGGCTAAATTGGTAACATCTTAGTGATCCGAACCATGTCACCTAACCCATTGTTCCTTTCCCTCTGTCTCACTCTTGACCTGCCTTCATTAGCTCATTTAATCAGCTTGAATTCTTTGCTGTGGCTTGGGTAATTACACGTTCCTCATATAAACGAGGGCAATTGACCGCCCTGAGTTTCGTGTAAATGACTTAATGTTTGCTGCTGTGATCATGGCATTTTCTTTGCGCCTCCTTGGTGACAGGTGAAGAAAGCTTCTTGGAGATAAACGACAGATCATTCGTTTGCAGCTGGTACTGAAGGAAACGATCGTTTTTACTTCTGGAGAAAGGGTTGTTTCAAACACAGTTCAACGCAACTCTAATTTCAGCCATTCTGATCAGGGGTATCCACCCAATTGTTAATACACTAAGGCTGCGCTTATAGTGCCGGCGACGCGACCGTCGCGTCAATACAAATGCATTGCCGCTGTCGTCAACGCTTATAGTGCATGCGACACTGATATTTGATTTTTTTCGGCGACGGTCTCCCCTTGCGGCCAATCAGGAGCTTCTCTGTGTCTCTGCCCTCCCCCTTTTGTGACGTCACTGGCCTTGTAGCCAGCGACGTTGCCTAAACTTAAAATATAACTTTCGCAATGGCGATGGGTGACGTCATCAGTCGCGTCGCCGGCACTATAAGCGCGGCCTAAGTAACATCTGGTGACATGGTGTAGCATTGCGCAAAAGGTCAATGGTGACTATTGAGGTTACCTAACATTGGTATTGTGGTAAGGAGCAACTTCAACTTTCACACATTTGGACTGGAGCAATGAACCAAAATGACTCTTTGGGGCCTACAGTACAGTATGTCTAAAGATATTTGTATGTTAATCTGATGGACAGATAAGTAAACTCCTCCCCAATCTCTAAATCAAGGCATGAAAATAAAACTCATCATTTAATCCCCTTTGAATTCATGTTTTTTAAACCAATAAATCCACAAGAAGTCGGGACAGGGAAAGACTAGTTTTTAAAAGGGGGGGACCCCTTTTTTTAAAGTTTTAAAAATAGTTTAGCAAAAGAAAAAAAAAATATTCACTGATGAACATTATACCTACTTATGTAACATTAGAGATGTGCGCATCTGTCGACTCGCTTCTCCTGCAAATATTTCGTTAGAACTTTTGGGGTGGATTTGCACCAAATTTGGCAAACTTCTTGCTATTAGGTATGATATGCTATGTGAAATGACTGTGGTTTCACTCCAGAGACCCCCCGCGTCACGCCTACAGTCATGGCCATCATAGGAGGGAGAGCCTGGACAAATGTCCCGGGCCAGGCAGTTCCGGGAGAACATGGGGCCCCAGTTCTCAACTACGGGACCCTCTCACACCAACCCGTCCCTACCCCCTTGGTGCATGTGGCCAGAAGTTTGGACTGCCCGAAAGTTGGACCCAATTTCTGTATCTGTCCCCAAGGCCCCAGCTCCCCATAGAGCCACATGGGTGAGAGGGAGACAGACATGGTGCGGATTGAGTGAGACATGAGAGATTAGGTGAGGGGGGGGAGTGGGTGAGAGAGGCGGGGGAGTGAGATATTGGGGGGGAGTGGGTAAGAGAGGAGGGTGAGTTATAGAGGAGTGCGTGAGTGAAGAGGGGAGTGAGGGAAAGGTTGCTTTGAATGAGAGATGGGGTTCAATGAGAGGAGGGGGTGAGAAAGAGGTGGTAAGAGAGGGGATGATAGTGAAAGTGGGAGTGGGAGAGGGACAGTGAGTGGGGTGGAGAAATGCATGAGGTGAGGGAGAGGAGGAAGAGTGTGAGAGCGAGAGGAAAGAGTGTGAGAGGGGGAGTGAGTGAGTGAGGGGGGGGAGAAATGGGGAGTTAGAGAGTAAGAAGGTGGAAATAGAGGAAGGGAGAGTAAGAGAGACGAAGGGAGTGTAAAAGAAAGAGAGTGGGGATGTGCAGGGCTGCCAACTCGGGGGGGGGGGGGCTCAGGTGGAAATGTAAATCCTGGAGCCCATTAAAGCTGTCGGCAGGCCCTGTCTACAGCATATGAGAAACAAAATACCTTCACGGATTCACAGAAGCACACCTTCAGTATACCCACCCTAGAACAATACTCAATATTAAAAATGTATACTAATTTACTTGTTTTATCCTGTATATAAATCACCCATTGATAAAGGTCCCCACAAAGGATCGAAACGTCAAAATCCATGTGAACACACCTACTTATTTTCACGAAGACCTGCGTGTGCTAGCCATATCCTACCGTAATTCCTGTGCACTCTGGCACCATGGCTCGTGTTTTCGGGAGTGCCTTTGACATGATCATCGTCATCATCCCATGTTGATATATTTTATTATTTTAAAAACTGTAAAATTCAAATTTTTGCATAATTATATGTAACCCCTCTTTATTTCCCAAGATGTATTAAGATGTATATTCTAGGGAGGGGGTCTGAGCCTACCTCCTCTGTACCTGATAGAGAATATTCAGCTGGTGAGAAACCAGGCTGGGGTCAGACAATGCAGTTCTGCCAGACTAGGAATTCTCTGCCACCGCGTTGTATCACTCGCCAGGCTCTATCTCACGTGCTCCTCTCTACCTACAGTAGATCTCTCATCGGTCCTCCTTCCTTGATGTCATCCTTCTTGGCATCCTATGATTTTTTTTAGATGTTTTACCAGGAAGTAATAGATTGAGAGTTACCTCTCGTTTTCAAGTGTGTCCTGGATCTCAGTCCTTTCCTTGGTTCACGGCCATTGGCTAGATGGCATGTCCATCACTATCAAAAAGAAAGATGGGACACTCGGGCGCAAATGGAATGAAAAGAAGTGAAGTGGTGTACCAAGTTTCCTCAAATGAGCAAGGATACAACAAGGTTAATGAATATACTAAAAAAAATTATTAAAAGAAACAAAAAAATTATGACACAAAAAGAATTCCCTAACTAAGAAAATAAAATAAACCTGTGACTTGATTATCCTTAAGCCTGCATTTTAAGCATACAAAACACAATTAGAAAATAGCTGGATTGGTAACAGGCCCCTATTCCAAAATATGACAACTAGTTGTCTCTAACCAGCAAAAGGTTCAAACAGAGCTTATGCAGTGTCTTTGTTGGTATAACGCCACCGTTAGAAATAATTTAACTACCAATGTTATTTCCCAGCATTATTTCCCTCTTCTCTCTCTCAACTTGGGTTAAAGACCAGTGTCTGGGTCGGAGTAATGCTAAGACATACCCTGTACTTAATGTCACATCATTGGCAGATAATTGAACATTATGCTACAGTAACCTGACATAAATCCTATGCTAATGAGATGTATGCTAATGCGGCCGTTGTATATTTGCATATACATAGCTTTGAGGATACGTGTTCATCTTCGGAAACATAATATCCATGACCAAGGAGGTGCGAGCTTCCCCCCCCCCAGTTGCTTGTTCCATGGTTCCAATTTAAAACTAACCGCCCCAACTGCCACCCTGATCGCTCACGCGACCATCATGACAGTTAGGGGGGGTGAGGCTGCACCCCCTTTGTTAGTGGCTGTTGGCGCCCATGCGAGCTAGGCCAGCTCTATTCCTGTTGTTAAGTAACTAAGTTATAGTCCCTGGTTTGATAGAGCGTTGTGGATTTGGGCATTAGAGGTGATACATAAGAAGGATGTGGATCCGGGGACAAATCTGATTGTTATTACTGGAATCAGGAACACATTTATTTTCCCACTAATGAGACATATTTGGCAAATGTTCCACTGCTGTTTTTTTTTTTTGTTTGCCTTCCTCTAGATCAGAAAAATAAAGTGTGCTTAGTTAGACAAGCCTGTTAATAATGTAACGTTTAAAAGGTAGTTCGGCATAAAGGACTTAAACCTTTTTAGGTGAGATGGAGTTGTACTGTATCCACAATAAAGGTACTAATGTGTGATTCACTTACAGTAGATGTGTGAGAGTACAGGGGGAAGTATGTGTGAACCACTGATAGAGATATACTGTATATACTTTGACTATAGGTATCGAAGTGTACACCTACAGTAAGCACAAAAAAAGCTGAAACAGTTATACAGATGGAACAGAAATGTGAAAGCTGAAATAGAAGCAATGTTTCTTACAAATATAAATACATTGCTAATGTGGCTGATGCAATTTTCCAGAAGGATACCCGTTCTGCTGCCCCAAACAATCGGATAACCATTCCTTAACATTTTTCGAAAACAAGGGCGCAAAAAAAAAAAAATAGCAAAAAAATCTTTGATATAGTAAATTTATAAATGTTTAAAAACATTTGTACGGGTACATTCACATATTTAAAAAAAATTGTATAGTTGCCTGACAAAGGAGTGTATACTGCCACTGGGCTGCATGATCACTCTTGTCGTCCTCTCTGTCACTGCACGCTGCGTGGGGATGAGCCCTCCTAGAGCCGGTGGCTGCGCCACGTATCCGAACCTCTATATGTATGTATCTGTATAGGGGTGGCGGGGGGGCTGTATAGTGTGTGTCTATGTATGTGTAGCACATATACCCCCACCCTCTAGGAGATACGTGTTGCGGCTACTAGCCGTTATGGTGCGGCATACCTGTGAGGGTCAGGAGAGCTAAGATGTCTGCGTTGGTATGGAGAACAGGACTGGCTTTTGGTAGTTCTTCATGGTGTCAGTGCCTCCAGTTGTAGTGGCTCCAGAGACTTCTGGAGACAGTCTCCACTAAAACTCCATCCTCCCTGCCCAAAGACTGCTATCCAGGCAGTCCTGATGGTGCTTGCTCCTGAGTCTGGAGCATCAGATCTTACAGGCCCAGTCAGCCATGAGGGCTGCATGGCCTTTCTCACTCCCAGCCGAGAGGAGAAGCTCCCACTCCCTCTCCTAAGGAAGGAGGAGAAAAGACTACTTATATTTGGCACTGCCTCTCTGAGGAACCAGAAGGGGAGGGCTCAAGGTCTGTACCTATACCTGATAGGCTATACACAGGCCATGAGTCACCACCACACTTCAGTCACTCAGAGAGGAGCATGACGGGGGGTCAAAAGCCCACAGGATGGCCTAGACTGCTCAGGGCTTATGTGACGGGGGAAGAGACAGGCAGAGTAGACTAACCATGTTACATATGTGTATAGTGTGTATATGTATATATGTGAAAGAAAAAGTTCAAAGCGCACACATCCAAAACCACATTTAATGCAAATGAACAAAACAAGATGTGCCATATATTGTGGTGCAGCTCCTGGTCTGAGGTCCCGCACTGATCCTCCAAGGGTGTCATGGAACCAGAACTACCTTTCTGACTCACCCCCCTCTCTCCTTTGCAGCTTCTGCCTGTCAGATCTTATTCCCAGCTGCATGGAGTTTGCACACACATACTGTGCCTGTGTAACTTGCAACAATGTTGCATTTCTTGCCTCCGGGCATGGAATCAGTGAGCTGCTACTGCAGTTTCTGAGATCCTCACCAGAATGGGCTAGTCTGCCCCCCCTCCTGTTTGTTCAGACATAGTCTGCCCCTAGACTATTCATTTACCCACACTGCCCTTCACTTCCTTTTCCACCCTGGAGACAGTGAGTACAGAACCCCTTCTCTGTTCATCCCCCATGGTGAGGCCATCTCTTTTTACCGGTTTCTAACTAATAATCACCACTACATACCATCCACAAGTATCTGTATCCTGCTGCCTTTTCCCAATAAAGTGGAGGAAATATTACAGGGCTTGGAGTGATTTAAAAGGGAACTGAGTTAATGCTATCGGAAGCCATTCACACATCAAACGTGACCCTGGCTTCAGAAAAAAGGGGATAGAAAATGAACAAACAAAGACCTGAGCGCAACAAGAATATAAGTAAAATCCCTATCTAAGGAATGACTAGTGCAACCACTAAAATCATGTAGGACATGCACAAAGTGTACTAAACATGGGTGTAAGCTAAAACATCACATTGAGGAATAACTCAGTCACAGTAGTTTCTTTTTGTGATGATGAAAATGTCTGTGAATCAAAATAGGAGACAGAATATACCGAAATATTGTTATGAGTTTTAACTCCACAACATTAAAAGGCATAGGCAAGTTGGGACACATCCCGGCAAACAAGCAAACAGGTACGTGGGTAAAATTTCCTGCCACACATCCACTACTGTGAGGGGACTACCTAGGGCCTAAGGGTTTACTTTAGCCTAGTCCAGGAAGCTAACTGCTCCCTGGACACAACCTCCCTTGGTGCAGGCTCTGTGAAGACTCCTCTCCTTCTGCTGTCCCGCGCACGATATCACCTTTCTCTAAAGGCCGCTCCGACCCTTAAAATGGCTGCACGCTCCTCATTGGCTGGGACAGCCCATGTGACTTATCCCCACCCCGAGGCTTCTGGGAATTGTAGTCCCGCTATAGTACTTGCGGAGCCATTCCAAGATGGCCACCGCAACTTTCTCCCGATCCGACGGAGGCAACGGACCACCCAGGGCACCAGCGGGCCGATACAGGGCAGCTCCCCCCTCCTCTGGCAGATAAGGGGGATCCCGCTTCACATATTTTCCTTTTTAATGTAAAATAAATCTGTAATTATAAATGCAGAATTTGTATTCATACTGATGCACAATATACATTTTTCTAAAGTTAATGGTGGGGGACAGGAGGGCACACAGCTGAAAGTTTGCCTAGGGCGCCTAATACCCTTGCGACGGCCCTGTAATGTAACTACTGTATATCTTTTGTTAGGAACCTTCAGTGTAAAACAATTGGGAAGGCAGCAGTGCCTCACACATACAGTAGATAAGATGCTGATTAATTGAACATTTGTTCTTGACACAGAGGGTCTAAGAAATGTGAGTAAATAGATAGCTGCCCTGCTCTCTAGCAGCCAAGCTGCAATAAATATTTTCACAAGGCTAGTAGAAAATAGGTGATGTTAGCTATTTGAAGGTTAAGATGCAAAAAAAAACATTTTTGCCCTTATGGCTGCTCTGTTGATGATGTAATTTGCCATTCTGACATAGGCAGATAAATAAATAAATGTCAGAGCAGCTCACTCAATGCAGTTGGAGGAATGGTTCAGGGGGCTAGAAATTATTTAATTTTACAACTCTGGTGCGAAATGAAAATCCTCAAGAAACATAACTCATCTATTCACCGTCCAGGGAGTTGACATGGTGGCAGGAATTGTATTTCTTTGCATTTCTGAGCCGTCCTTGCACTGACGCTTGTGCTTGATATTCATTTCTCAAATGTGTGACCCTTTTCACTTTCACTGACCCCTAAGTTAGGGACATTCAACCTATGTTTCCTTCCTCCCCTCTAGATATCAGTGTCATTCAAAAGTCATAAGACCTAGAAGTAGATGTACAAAGGCAATTTTGAAACAAAACTGGCCCAAAGGGGGATATGTATAAAAAATTGTTGGTGTTAATTAAAGGAATGGAAAGAGTACATTGCATCAGAAAGACAATCTTTGTTTCAGTGGCTTATGTTGTCTGTATTTCAGTATTCATGTCCTTAAATTTAGCGCACGTTTTCCTATTCACGTTGATACATATGAATTCATTCAGAATTGTTTTCATCTACTTGCTAAGCTAAGGCCTCGCTCAGACAGGCTGCTACGTCCACGCGCTTGCGTGCGCGCTTGTGTATTCGGGAGGCATGGGGTTATTTTTTAATGTGTATTCGGGGACGTGGGGGTATTTTGTTATGTGTATTCGGGGGGCGTGGGGTTATTTTTTTATGTGTATTTGTGGGCGTGTGCGTATATTTTTTTATAAGTATTGGGGTGGGTCACAGCTTTTACCATTGTGTCCAGTATTTTTGGACAAGCCACTTGGCAACCCATGTGTTAGGCAGAGAAATTAGTAGCCCAGGGGGTATCTGGCTACATACGCCTATCCACAGAGACCTGTCATAGTTAACGCAGGAATTTAATGAGACGTTGGTTAGGTCAGACCTGAAATATAGGTTTTAGAGGGGATGAAAGGGGAGAGTGAAAGGTCGTGGGAGGGAGGCAGAAGAAGACAGAGAGAGATGGAGCTATTTAGTAGAGTGGCCATTAATTTATATACATGTAGCCCTGGTAAGAAATGGGGCTATAGTTCTATCCTCCTCCTGGTATAATCCCTGGTAAGGGCAGGTTGCCAGGAGTTATCATGGGTTTCCCCCACTTCAAGCACTTGTCCTGAGTGGTGGAGGTAGGTCACCTGACCCTGTGTCAAAGCAAGAGACACAGGGGCGGTGCCTGCTGATATCATAAAAGAGCAGTGCACTTCCTATTTAGTGGCACAAGAAGTGTGTGTTCTGTCAGTCTGATAGTAGTGATAGTGAGTTAGGAGGAGAGGAGTGATCAGCTCATGAGTAGAGCTGATCTAGCTATAGTTAGTGAGGTGGACCAAATACCTCTCACCCTGCGTAGGGGGTGAGGGAAGAGCTAGCCCCACTCTGAATGCCTTTGGTCCAGAGTGGTGGCAGGGAACATCCAGAGGGAGAACAGTTAGTGGACTGTGCATCAACTGTACCTGTCGGCTGCTGCTGCTGCCCAAGAGAATAAAGAGACGGCTGCTTTTAAAGATAATCCTTGTGTGAGACTGGAATCTCTCATCCCTGTGGGGAATCTCTGTGGTAAGGAACCACCCCGCATTCCTGGGGCTTACTATAGATGGAGGCGCTGCACCATTGAACAAAGACGAAGGCATCCACCCCAGTAACCTGTTCCTGTTGTCCCCCATGTCATCGCGGGAGACTCAGGCCCTCCTGTTGCCAGCAGGTATGCACCACACAGAGACATCTAGCCAGACCCCAGAACACCTTAGGGGACCTGATCTGCGATCAAGGGGGGGAAGATGGGCTAGATACAGTACCAACCAAAACACTATAAACAGGTGGAGAGGGAGATACCTGTAAACACACCTGCAACTTTACACCAAGTTGAACTTGGCAGACGATTTTGGCACTCTTTCTACTTTTTGTGGGACGCACAGATATTATTTTTTAGAACATATTATTAACATCTATACGCCTAGCACAGTCTATTTCTGTGCGCCCCCAAAAATGAAAAAACTAATTTTTGATGCTGAGGGAGACATTTTACGTTTGTACAAGGGCAATTTGAAATAAGAGTTACATGAGCCAAAAAGCCGTTTTCTATGTTTAGTACCGGTATATACACTAGGTCCCATAGTATTAATGCATCATGGTACAGTACTTTGGGGGTTATTAACGAGTCTGCTGGCTGCAAAACCAGTGCAAATATTTAGGTTTGGATTTCTCAATAGGAAAACTCAATTTGTTTTCATTAGGATTCCTTTACGTTGTTATATTTTTTTTTTTTTACTGATTCTGCCCCATTTTCTTTAGCCATGCTCCCAATATGGGTTTTCGGAATTTTGCATTTAGTAAATTACCCCCCTAGTTTCATTGTGTGTCATTTGCAGGGGATATTAGAGATGTGTTTTATAATGCACAATATAATAGAAGGGATATATAAAATTTTGCACCTTCATTTTCTCCACTTTTGTGATTCAGCCACAAACAAAAAAAATGATAGATTGCACCAATATAGTTTTTTTCTATGAATTTCTTTGCATTATCCCTTTTTTTTGTTAGCCCCAAGTACCAATAATTGCATGGAAGAATTCTCCTGCTAATAATCATTTGAAACTAGTGAGGCTGTTACCGTACAAAATGAATACAGCAGGCCCAGCAATAATCTCTGCAATAGGATCACATACTGTAAGTTATATTCTCTTTAAGGAGAATGTGACAGCATGAGGTAGGACAATATACAGAGACTCTGTATTAGTATTCAATACAACATATTTAACTAAAATGTTTATACCCAAAAAATGAACTTCTGCCTGCAGTAAAATAAGTTAATCAGCACAACAGCCATGCTATGTCCAGCACTAATCTCTACCGCCAGATTTAGCACACAATAAAGAAATCCCATTTCTTACAGTGGGATTTATTTCCTTTGATTAATGTTGTATTGATTTGTGCGCCAACTTTGCTCCCGAGTTTGAAGCTGGGCGACTTTGGTAAATGGCGGAATATTGTCTGGGGAGGTATTGAAAGATCAAGATTCATTAGAGCGATTCAAATAAGATTCTGTGTTCTAAAATGTGAGTACTGTATTTTATTCCATTCCATGATCCAGACTCTATGAGACAGCTGTTTATAGTATTCTTAATCAATACCCCTTTACAATGTTAGAGCTATGTTGGGAAACTTGCAGAGACAGTAGGGGCAGTGGGTGTTTTTAATGCATTATTATGGAGAGGATGATTGAATCTTGATTTTAAGACATTAAAATGCTTTACTGACGTAGCCCCCTTTCCCTATGCCTAAAGGAAATACGTGGGCGACTACGCGTGCTGCTGTACATGTATGCTCACAGGAGGCCTGAGCCTCCGCTTTTGGGAGCCTGAGGTGAGCTCTCTCTCTTTCCGTGCAGCGCCTCCACCTTTTAGGGATCCCAGCGTTGGACGGGTAACCCCTCATAGGAACTAATGCGACAGTAGTAAGCAATACACCACACAATGTATATAACTGAGCTTTACTGTACCCACATATATCACACACTACAATACAACAATAGCAATATATATAGAAACGCCAAACTCTGAGTGGTTCCCCTAAAGTACTGAAGGTGCCGTGGCACCAATAACCCCTGGTGTCTGTCTCAGCAATCCCAGCCAAATGTGAGGTAGCGCTACCTCCTGTGAATGTTGATGCACGTTGGGTACCTGCCTGCCTGTAGAAGTGTGTTGGAGCAGGTCCCACGCAGTGGGGCCTCTGACAACAATTTACCTCTCTCCTAAGGGTCCAGATCCTCCTCGTGGGGTGAACTCCAGCCATGGTGTCTCACCCGTGTCCTAGAATCTGTGCCCTTCCCTATAGTACTGAACGTTAGTTTGGCTCAGGGCCTAGCTGGGGCCTAGGGGGCAAGGTCTGGGCCTAGTCCAGGAAGCACTGCTCCCTGGACACTACTTTCTGTTGTGCCGCCTCCTTCAGCACTCACTCGTGTGCTCTCCGCATGCGGAGGATATCCTGTTCCTCTCTCCTGCTCGAATCCCATTGGCTGGGACAGTCTCATGTGTTAGTCCCTCCACCTGAGGATTCTGGAACATGTAGTCCTGGTGCTGCATATGCGGAACTATTCTAAGATGGCCACCGCACTCCTGATACTATGCATGCGCATCCCACCGCACTGCGCATGCGCACCAAACAACATGGCCGCCCCTACACTCCCGATCGCGCTGAGCCTGGCCAGACAGTGGAGCACTTCCCCTCTCATCTGAGGTAAGGAGGGGGACTCGACTACATTGATATAGTTCGTTTTCCATATGGGACTTGATGCTGGGGAGGGAAGATGCTTGGCACACACTGAGGTAAATGGAGTTCCAAAGGTTCGGAGCAGTTAGTGAGAAAGGTTGCAAACATGAGACCAGTAAAGACTAGTTGGGTACAGAGGAAGACAGCCTTGTGCAGAAGGCAAGAGGTCATCTGGGACATATTGAAGCTAAAATATCAGGCGTGAGAAACGAGTGCACAGCTGTGAAGATTAAGATGAAGATTTGTTGTTTAATATTACAAAAAAATATTGACAGACCACGTGTATCTTTGTCCAGTCCATCAGGTTTGATTTGGGCAAATGGGGTCGGGGCCTGAGCTTCGGCCCCAAAAATTGGGCTGCATTATTACCTAATTTGGAGGTTTGTGGGCAACCCAATGATACATAAGATTTTTTTTTATGATTTTAGAGGTTGCACCATATAATTTAAAACAGTATTGTAAGAGGTCAGGTATCCTATTTAAATTTCTACTAATAACTTAGATTGTGCTGGAACACGCTAAGTCCAGGAGCCATCAAAGCACGATGCCAGGTATTGCACCCTATCTTAAAGTAACTGCATTCATGTTAATGGCAGTTACCACCAGATTGGATGTGATGTCCCACTTTGATGACTCCAGGCCGAAGTTTTTTTTGACCTGGTCAGTTTTATTGTAAACCGTATCATTGCAGTTAATGGCCTCATTTTAAAGTTGTTGTTTTTTTTCAGATAGTGAGAACGGTATGTACTCCTACTGATAGATCCAGTGCAAGCAGGATTGACCAAACCATTGCTTGTTCCTGATCCATTGAAACTATTGTGATATCTCCATCTATTATGAGAAGTACTGTAGTTAGATAGTATTTTTTTAAGAAAGCATGGCAGTCTATGAAGGACTGCACTGAGATTATTCCAAACTCTAGCCCTAGCAGCTTACAGTGTAATGTTGATGCCTGAGGCACAAAGTCACATGAAGACTTTTTACAACCACAAAATGAATTACAGTTCTGTGCTGTAGACCATAACTATCTATAACTGCTCCTGATTCTAGCTGCTTTTGCTCTACATATCTTTCCAGTTACATCAAACAAACAGAATGTTGCCATGGGCAATATTCAGGCGCCTGGCAATCTTTTTCCAACTCGCATTGGACAATAAACATCATGGCATACGGACAAACACCTGGGCTGTAAAAGTAGATAGAGAAGTGATGAAGGGTGGGAGGAGGCATAAAGAGAAATACAAGCCTACCTCTGTGCGCTAGATACTGATAAATGGTGTGTCAGGATCCGAAGCGTGAAATGAGAGGACCCTACTGATCACGTTTTTATGATCTTCTGGCAAAGCTACAGTACCACATGAGACAATGATATTCACCAGTCCACGAGCAGATGAAAACCTCTTACTTTAACCATGATGGCTTTTTTTATTATTTGTCTGTTAATCATTTTGTCGTGCCAGCTTTCAGTGACCGTGTAGCTTAACCCCTTCGTTGCCTAAAGGACCAGCAATGCATTGCAACTGCCCTTGAAGTTGCTGAGGGGTTATGGGTATGTTTATTGATACTGGTAAATATAGAGGCATAGTGGATAGTTACAGTGGTGCTGTCACAGAGGGGTATGTGTTTGCTTTTTACCCTCCAGCTGAAGAATTGGGCTGTTGGTCCAGTTAAAATCACGTTGAGACATGTATGCAAGATATGTGGCATTGATAGGAAATGATAAATGC
Source organism: Ascaphus truei (assembly GCF_040206685.1). NCBI lineage: Eukaryota > Metazoa > Chordata > Amphibia > Anura > Ascaphidae > Ascaphus > Ascaphus truei. Next base: position 62,987,455 of record NC_134485.1, read on the forward strand.
ACGGTAACTTGCCCCCGGCGTATGTGATGGATGGATTTCAAATCATTCATTAGTGCAAGTGTGAGGCAGCTAGATTTATAAAGACTTCATTTTCACATATTCATCCTCTGTCAAAGCATTTATGCAGGTTCTGAAACCTGTTCGTCTACGTTCATCACTGACTGCTAGAGAAAAACAGAATTATTTTCTCAGTACTCTATCAGCCAAAAATGTTTTAATCAGAAAAAAAATAAAGGGAATCAAAGTAGTCTAAAAAATATTGAGCTATTTTTTTTGTTTTGTTTTTTTTAAATCAAATAAATCCATTCACTGCGCAGAAAGGGTTAATAAAATAAATGTATATAAAAAAAGAACAACTAATTTAGCAAAATACAAATCTAATGTATGTTATAAAAACAGCAAGAAAAACAAAGAGAAGCTTAATTACATCAACAGAAAATGTGCTTTTTAGAACGGAGTTAAAAGCTGCTAGACTATATCAGGGGTTTCTCTTACCGAACTGTCAGTCACCTGCTTCCTTGATACTGTAAGTAAGATAAATTGTGGTCTCATTCACTTAACTCATTCACGTAAATCTGATCATTTACATGTGCTAAACCAGTCTTGTGTTTTAGTAAATGAAGCATTTGTTGTGAGTTGTGTAAAGAGAAGAATACAACGTTTTGCAGCTATGAGACATGGATTTTCTGAAGCCAGGGTCACGTTTGATGTGTGAATGGCTCCCGATAGCATTAACACAGTTCCCTTTTAAATCACTCCAAGCCCTGTAATATTTCCTCCACTTTATTGGGAAAAGCAGCAGAACACAGATACTTGTGTATGGTATGTAGTGGTGATTATTAGTTAGAAACCGGTAAAAAGAGATGGCCTCACCATGGGGGATGAACAGAGAAGTGTCTTGTACTCACTGTCTCCAGGGTGGAAAAGGAAGTGAGGGGCAGTGTGGGTAAAGGGAATAGTCTAGGGGCAGACTACCTCTGAACAAACAGGAGGGGGGGCAGACACGCCCATTCTGGTGAGGATCTCAGAAACTGCAATAGCAGCTCACTGATTCCATGCCCAGAGGCAAGAAATGCAACATTGTTGCAAGTTACACAGGCACAGTATGTGTGTGCAAACTCCATGCAGCTGGGAATAAGATCTGACAGGCAGAAGCTGCAAAGGAGAGAGGGGGGTGAGTCAGAAATGTAGTTCTTGTTCCATTACAATGGATAAATAACTGTACTGTATATGATGGCCTCCATCGCAGTTGCCATCCTTTGGGATATTGATTTAGGTAAACCCTAATAATGTACAGTATGCCTTAGCAACCGTACCCAGAGCTGCCAGCACCAAAGCAATTTGGGGGTTATTAAACTAACCCAATCTCGCAAACTCCCATTCAAGTCAGAATGAAATTGAAGATCTGTTTGGATTCCATTGTGGGTGAATGGAGCACCCGCCTAAGTCAATAGATGCAAGGAGGTGGTTTGCGATTCATTGAGAATGTGAACATTGGGACTTCTTTGCTTGATCCCCATTCAAGTCAGCCAATAACCCTCTTGTTCTTTTTATTGCCGAGTGAAGAGGCCGGACAGATAACCAGTTCCGAGGATGAAGAGATGGAGCAATTAACACACCAATTTCTATTAAAATATACAATTGTCTGAATAGCAAAGATTTCGGCAATTGGAAAAAGATTGCAGTTACTAGACTTAGAGATCTGGAGGGAAGAATTAGTATAAAATCATTAGAACAAATTAAGTCATAGAAAGACATCCCACATGTAGAATTTTGTAGATATCTCCAGACCAGAGCTTATTATAACAAATTCTCGGCCCGCCCCCCATTGACCAATTTCAAGCAGCTCTGTACTTTTGAAACAGACCCAAGGGGACTTACATCTCGGCTGTACAGAGAAGTAACCTGTTCTGGCCCAGGGTATACTAGGAATTTAAAATATGTGTCCAAGTGGGAAGCCGGCTTGGGAAAGACACTCGAAGAAGAGGAATGGGAGATGTTCACAGCGGCAGCAAAGAGCTCGATTTGCACGACATTAAGGGAGAACACATATAAAGTTTGAATGAGATGGTATCTGACCCCACTAAAATTATCCAAATTTGTATCAGGCTACTCACCATTGTGCCCGAAACAATGTGGAGAGCAGCCAGATTTGTTGCATATACTGTGGTCTTGTCCCAAGTTGGTGCCCTTATGGGAACAAATTCGAGACTGGCTTCAGAGGATGTTGGGCCTCGCAATCCCTTTAGATCTGTGGATATTTCTGTTAAATAGGCTAACACAAGGTCTATCCAGGGTCGAGTGCAAATTGGTTGCTCATTTTACAACAGCAACGAGGTGCGAGATCGCAGCATTGTGGAAACAGCTAGAAGTTCCATCCATACCCAAAATTAGAAATAGAATTTGGTTTGTATGCCAGATGGAAAAGTTAACAAGTTTGGTTAATGACTCTGGCTCAAAATTCCAAACAGTCTGGCTGCCATGGTTGTACCAGACAGATATCCCCGGGATAAACAGTGCCACAATTATGCTTTGATAGTAAGGAAATGCGTTCTCCCTTGATGGGCGATAATGCATCAGAGTGACTCGACATTAGAACAGAGGAGTCCCTTAGATGATTAGTTTGTGCCGGGCCCGCTGGGGAGACTACCCCCTGGCCAGACTGGAGCGAGAGGCGACCCCACTATGCATTACATTGTACAGAAAAGACGGACCGGTAAGGAGAAAGATGTAGTAGTCCAGACGCGAGTGAATGAGGACATGCATTAATTAAGGAGTAGAAAAAAGGTTGCGTCTGATGATTAATGGTCAGCGTGACCAAGCTGCGCTCCAGAGAGCAGGACAGAGTGAGGAAGAGGCGGTGTGTACAGGTAATCTGTAATATCTTCTTATACCTTATATTCCTTTCATAAATCTAGTGTATCTTTTGTCCTGCTTCTCCCTCCCCCCCATAAATAGTCCATATAATCGCCATGAACTTCACAGGTCACTTCTTCATGTGCATATGTGTGGAAATAACAGGAGATTACGTAGCGTGAATTGTATTTTTCTTCCCTTTTTGAAATATGTCACGGCACATTAAGCACTCAAAAGCATATTGAAATGTTCCACTTCCACAAGCCTATTCTATGGCTGAAGCATCACACAAGGCTCAGAGTGCAGGATGTTTAGATTCTGAGAGTGGACATGCAAAAAAATACTGTGTATTAAACATATTTATTTTAGCTTACAAATTCCTCTTTAATACAATGTTTCCTACAGCGTTTTTTGAATTCTTGCTGGCACTCAAAGCATGCTTGGCGGGTGTCCTGCATCTGCTCGCGCGCTTGCGGGGGTTTGGAGGGGGGGGCGGCATTGCCGATTAGTTGAGCGAGCGGGAAAGTTTAAACATTTTATTTACTTAAGCACATCGCGTGTGTGCCCGCGAATACGTGGGCGCGCATCGTGTGAGCGGGGACTTGCATATATATATGTAAGTCACCTCGCCAAGCACCGCCCGCTCAGCGAGCTCAGCGCTAGCGGGGACGCAGCCTAAGGCTGCGACCAGGGTGAATGAGCTCGGCGCTCATTTTCCTTGGGGAATTTGTGGCCAGCAAGTTGCGCACTCTGGGAGGGCGTGTCGGGGGGCGCGGCCATGACATCACTGAGCTGGTTCACCCTCATTGGGCGAACCGCTCCTATGACGCACCAGCGAGCGGCAGAAACAAATTTACTTGTCTCTGCAAGCAGCTCAGCGCCGTGCGCTCATGGGCACTTGCACCTGCGTGCTCACGCTGGACAAACACATAGCAATGTGTTTGATCGCGCTGAGCGCGAGTGTTCGCACCCTCTCAGCGTCACCCTGGCCGCAGCCTAAAGCTCTCAAGTGCTTTTCTGCTGCCTCGGTCCTGCATATTGGAAGGTTTTTCTCAAATATTTACCATTTGTAGAGTATTTCTGATTTGCAGCCCAGTAAGAATACACACACAGGCATGGAGCTGATACAGGAGTCCTTGTCTGCTTCATTTGTTATACAGTGCCTCTACCACAGTGCCAGTGTGTTTTCTCACTTGTAACATAATTGGACTGCTTCCTATACGCCCGAAAACAAATCCTTGTCTGTGTAAGAATCCGTGTCAAAGAGTGATTTATTTGGTTATTTGCAATTGCGTAGTTACATCTTATTTCATTCAGTTAAATTGCTGCCACCTTTGGTGACCTTGCTGTTGATTAAATACATTCACCTTAAACACATCACAAAATAATAAATCATATTGATTCTTTTTGAGGCTTCAGAAGCTCAGATTCTGACTGCACAATGGACCTCGATGATCTTTTTCTGCACGTGGCATACTGTACTTCCCTGTGTAATCCTACAGTATTAGCATCTTGGGAAAATATTGATGCTGGCATATCTTTGCAAGGACATGTTAAAACTGTTCTTTTCCAAGAATTGCTTTGCAGCTCATCCCAGGTCACCTCATCTTTGGAATCGGTCAGGCATTCTTTCCTTGGGTTTAAGCTCCTAGCCTGAAACGATAGTAGCAAAACAAATCTGTCTCTATTGTGCACTTCATAGTATTTGTTAGAGCTTTTTGTAGTTATGCTTTCCAGATTACCTAAATCAGGGGTGGCCAACTCCAGTCCTCAAGGGCCACCAACAGGTCAGGTTTTAAGGATATCCCTGCTTAAGTACAGGTGGCACATTCAGTGGTTCAGTCTTCGACTGATTGAGCCACCTGTGCCGAATCAGGGATATCCTTAAAACCTGACCTGTTGGTGTCTCTAGGACTGGAGTTGGCCGCTTCATAACTAAATGATGCCAAGGCTTAGCAAAGTAGTAAATGCCCATTCAAATTTAAAAAATACAAAACAGGAACCCTGCATGGGCTCATGTCCAGCTGCGTGGATTAAATTTGTTTCAACAATCGGCTGCAAGATTCAAACTTTACGGCTTCAGCAAAGAATCCCTCGGAAAGCTTCAATGCAATGTGTGGCATTCTGCAGAACAGAATGTAAAGTCCCCAGTGACTGAATTCAGTCTTGCCTGTGTGTGGCAAGTCCTTATTTTGCAAATGCATCATCACACTTCATAAGCTCCTATTTCAATTAGTGGGCCAGAAAGGTTATTCAGCTTTCATTCAATATTTGCTTAGATTTTAACTGTCTCGTTTAACAAATGCAGACATTCCAGAAAACTGATGATGGCAAATGAAATAATTAATAAGAGGATGATGTGAGTGTGATGACAGGTCAAATATGTTGTAACAGTACTGTGAAATGCTTCTCTTTGCTTGTTGCTATGAGTCTGTGCCAGGAGAAGACTTCACGTATTGCCAGAATCCTCCATTTACTGGGAAAAGTCCAAGACGTTAGTAAATTCCGTCCTTTGGTAAATGCTTGTCTGAAAGATGATGAATGGGACCGGTGCCATAATTGGCCCAGTTACAGAAAACGGCCACATTGGGCACCACTTTGTTATCATACTACTTTCTCTCTGCCTCGTCATTTTGAGAAATTATTGCATACAGTACAATGAACCTTTATTCACCATATGTCTGTCCCAGCTGACTTACAAGAGAGAAGGAAGGTGATGTTATTTTTATTGGAATAAAGAAAGAAAAGATATACAGTACAGTACATATTGCCTTTATTTGTTGTATCATTTCTTTCTGATACTATAGGTTGAAGGGTGACTACCAGCACATATTGCTTGGTGCGTATACGTTGAATTCATTTGTTTTAAGTTTTTTGTTCATATTGTTTTTTCCCCCCCTGTATTCTGGACCAAGGGTCATGTCTAGGGTATGAATGGAGCCAGGTAGCTTCAACTCAGCCCCCCTTCCAAAGCACACCAAGTCCTGTTATATTTCCTTCACTTTATTAGAAAAGCAGCAGTAAATACAGGCACTTGTGGATGTAATTTTGTGTTGGGAGAGTGCTTCTCTATAGGTGCTTCGTAGTTAAGGGCAGGTGAAAAGGAGATGGCCTTGCCAAGAGAAGTGTAACAGAGAGGGGTACTCACTCAGCCAGTGGTCAGGAATGAAAAGGAAGTGTAGGGGAATCTGGGTAAGGAATAGTCTAGGGACAGACTAACTGTCAGCAAGACGGGGGGGAGGGCAGAATAGCCCATTCTGAGAAAGATCTCAGAGGTTGCTATAGCAACTCACAGACTTCATGTCCAGAGGCAGGAATGGCAACATAGTATAAATCACACAGGCACAGTGTGTGTGTGTTCAAAGCAAATTCACATACAGCTGAAATCAGGAACTGACAGGCAGAAGCTGCAAAAAGAGGGGGGTGAACAGAGGAGGCAGAAATGGGAATTCTTGTTCCAGGACACCCTGATATACTTTTTGCAGCTTTTTCTCTCGAGAAAACACCCTCCAATTAAAATATAACTACTTGCACCATCAATACTCCTTAATGTTCATCATGTAATTAGCAGTAATAATGTCTGCAGTGGAATCAAGAAGAAAATGTTTCTGATGATGAGTGTTGTTCACATTACTATAAATAATTGGTTCTGTTTACCATGGCAAAGACCCATAGTCCTGTCCCCATTCTCCATCACAAATTAATGTCCATTAATTCAGTCCGGGTTATGGAATGTAATGTGATTTGCAGAAAGAAGCTGAGTTATGGGGTTCCATTTATGGCTTCATAGTACCGCTATTGCAATATAGTAGTGCTTTTATGTACTTCTTTCTATCCCATCTAAAATTACTTTAATATTGTTTTCACTTAGGATGATGAATAATAAATTGGCTCCAGAGAAAGTTCTGGTAATAAATTATTTCCAAGTACAGTATGATCCGTTGATCTATAATTGGTTGTCTCTAAGTCAGTGGTTCACAAGCCTTCTCCTCAAGGTCCAAGTTTTTGGGGCAAGCAACAAAATCTGCACATTAGGTGCATATCCTGTATACATTTCCCTAAGACCTGGAAATCTGCCTGAGTTGTCCCAATCTTCAAAAGTGAAGACAAAAACACTGTCTCAATTTACAGGCCAATCTCTCTTCTTCCAATACTATCCATAGTCATGGAAAAATGTGTTCACTCCCAATTAAGCGATTACTATACCAAGACAAATTTCCCTAGCCAATTCCAATCTGGTTTTCGCCTCAAACACTCCACCGTAACTACCCTGCTAAAAGTTTGCAATGAAATCCAGTGTGAAATGGAACGGGGACAACTCACTGGTGCAATATTCCTAGCTTTTGCAAAGGCTTTGATATTGTTGATCATGCAATCCTGCTTAACAAACTCCAGTGCCCTGGAATAGGGAAGCATGCTTTAAACTGGTTTCAGTCCTACCTGTCAGGTAGATCCCAACGTGTCCATCTCAGGCTCTAACTCCAACCCGTTGGATATCACCTGTGGTGTCCCACAAAGCTGTTCTGGGGGCCCTACTCTTCTCAGTGTTCATCAATGAAATTCCCACAGCTTGTAAGGAAGCTTCAATACACATGTATGCAGATGACACAATCCTATATGCACACAGCCATAGTCTCTCTGACCTTCAACACATACTTCAGTCTGACTTTTTGAGACTCGAAAACTGGTAAACACTGACAAGACTGTAACAATGGTATTTGGGACCAAGGCTAAATTTTTAAAGCTTCCAGTGAGTGAGCTCCTGATTAGAACCAACGCTAAAACACCCTAACTCCTGTTACTAGTTTTAAACACCTGGGTATATGGTTTGACTCCCAGTTAACATTCAGATGCACATTGATACCCTGACATCCAAAACCTATGCCAAACTAGGTGTACTTTACAAGAATAAATCCTCCCTAAGCTTGCTGGTCAGAAAGCGTATTGCACAGCAGATGCTAATGCCATTTATCGACTATGGAAACATAGTATACGGCTCGGCACCCCAAACCTACCTTAGCAAACTTGACACCCTCTACAATTCAGTATGCTGTTTTGTTCTCCAGTGCAACTACAACACACATCACTGCGAAATGCTCAAAGAACTAGATTGATCATCACTTGAGTCTAGGCGCAAAGTTCACTTTTCCTGTCTTGCTTTCAAATACTTTCTGGGCAAGCTACCCATCTAACAAGCACCTCACCCCTACAACATGCAAAATGTATCATCTGACATCTGACTCCAAAAGACTGTTCATGGTCCCAAGGCTCACCAAAGTATCCGGCCGCTCCTCCTCTTACCATGCACCCCACAACTGGAACAGTCTACCGGAGACTCTCACAGCCACCACCAGTCTCAGTTCTTTCAAAACTAAAGCCATCTCACATTTTAATCTGGTCTGTAACTGTTACATACGCCTATAGCATTTATCATCTCTAACTGCGCATGCAATGTCTTGTATATAATTTATCACCCTGTTCACTTAATGTAACGATGTATTTGTTACCATGTATTTGTCATCATAACTCTATGCCCAGGACATACTTGAAAACGATTGGTAACTCTCAATGTATTACTTCCTGGTAAAACGTTTTATAAATAAATATGTGCACGTGCATTGGTTATTCCTAAGTGAGTCATTTTTTCTTACGTTGATTACATGTTTTGGGTTAAGAATGTTGAATCATTCCCTGTATTTATTCTTTCAGTCATTGAATACTCAGCAAAATAGTCCCAGGAAATACTTAAAAACTAATGCATGTCTTAATGTACCTTTCCTGGTAAATTTTGTATTAAAAATATATAAATACATACATTTGCGTTTTGAAGCGATGTCCATGATTTGATTTCTGAAGTAAAATTGTATCCATAATCTCAGAATGTTCCCACATCTTTTAGTGATAGTTTGTAGATAAGAATAGAAAGCTTGATAATATCTAACAATATTTATTCAGAAATGGGTCTGGTACTTCTTATTTGTTTCTTGTATGAGGGTGGGTCATTGAATATTGAATTCTGATAACATCCTATATGTATAAATCTATACACATATGCGGTTGGGTAAAAAGTTGTGAGGATATGAGACATCACCGTAAACCACCAACTACAGCTCAACCCCCTTATAACGCTGTGCTTGGGGTCCAAAGAGCCACATCGCGTTATAAGCAGATCGCGTTAAAAATAATGTACAATTGTATGCATTATACAATAAAGTATTTAAGATACCAATAATCGTGTTGTAAAGTATTCATAAATACGAAAATTGGGAGCCATGCTTGCATCGCGTTATAAGCGGATTCGCGTTGTAACGGATCGCGTTATAACGGGGTTGAGCTGTAATAATATTTACTTGCAGTGCAAAAGTTGGTGTTGAATATTGAATATTTGTGAAACATTTGCATAAAGAAGTGCGCATTTTGACCTTGCATGTGAATACTTCACCAATTTGCAATCGTAGTTTTTGGTGCAAACTTATTTACAACTTTTTATAGTTACGATGTTGAACTTATTTTTCTTTCTTTAAAGAAAATGGGTCAAATGTATTCATGGGCAGAAAATGAAGCAAGGTTGATAACAGCTTATTGTATTGTTTATTAGCTTTGAGCTTCCTCTAACTCACCATAGTAAATGCAGGCCTTTATATTAGAAGACTAATGCTAAGGTGGGTAAAGTGCCAGAGAAGGAGGAGGGCAGAATGGTGCTTCATGCTCATGCAAGCACCAGGTTGGGAAATATCAGGGGACCAATAGACAGGGATCAGCTACAATTGATTAATTAATTAATACCTCTTTACTAAACTGCAATAGTGTACTGTACCATAAGTATTTGAGGTTGAGGATCCACCAGAAGACTCCATCCATAGCTGGCAATGAAACATCTGCGGGTTCTTATTTTGTGTGGTATACTCATTGCTTGGATTAGAAATTTAAGAATGTAACATTATATCATAGTATCCATCCATGCTACTGTCCCATCAATGTCTCCTAAAATAAAAACAGTTTAATCCATTCCATACTTTTATAACTCTAAATTAGTAGTAAGTGTCTGTGTTTACCATTGCAAGTATAAGAAAAATAATTATTCAGAACACAACTCCATGCACGAAGAGGTTAAATAAGAAATACCAATGGAGACTCTTTATGGGCAAGTGTGGCTGCAGCACAGCCAGATTAAATTCATCCAACTGTGTGGCAGCTGGGGGACAGCAATATACTCAGAGGCAGCTGCCAACTCGGACATGCCTAAAGACATAACCATGCAAAGTTTTATGGACAATCAAAGAGAGACAATAATAACATAAAAGGAACCTAGTAATACACGGCACGATTGCTGCTTTAACCAATGCTGGTGTGTAGTGATGCAATGACAGATTGCAGGCAAAGTTAGGCCACTGTGTTGTTGATAGACAGTGAATAAGATGTAACTTAAAACTTCCTGTAATTCACATTTTGTTTGACAGGCTTAACGGAACTTTTCTATATTGTTAACGCGTAATTGTATGTACTATACATAGAACAAGTAATACATTACAGTGATTTATGACGTAGTAACCACAGATTTTTTTGAAAGATGCAGTACCTCCACTGACCAAAATAAACCAATAAAGTGACATATTTAAAGACAGTGCAACATTCTTAAAGTGTACCTTTCATGTTTAATACTGTTTTGTATGTAACCCTGCTTCACCCAATCCCCCAGACTCTACGGTGGTGTCTAGGGTGCATGAGGGCAGATTACATGCGGTGTGGTGCATACCTGTGAGGAACAGGAGGGACTGAGCTTCCCGCGATGTTGTGGGGGAGCCAGGACCGGGCTTCTGGGGTGGTAGCCTCCATGATCTCTTAGTGGTGCAGCGCCTCCATCTTCTATATTCCCAGGAATATGGGACAGGACCTGTATAGAAGAACCCCTTCGGTCCCAGGGTAATAGCTTCCAACTCACACACAGTCTTTGGTACAAAGGATAGTCTCTTTATTGGCAGATCAGCAACTCCCAAATGTAGTGGCCTCCAGTAGCCGCAACAACAACAGCAGAGCCTTGCTAATTACTCCGCTCTCCTTCCACACAGATATTTCCTCCTCTCCTCCCTCCAAGTCTCTCCTCCGACAGGATGGTCTGGGCTGGGGCTTCAGTACCCCGCGGCCCACCTCCGAGGTTATCCTCGTGGTGGGGATTGGATTCTCCCCATCACCCCTGGCAGAGGGTGAGGAGCATTGGTCCACCAGATCTATAGTGCTATCCGCTCTACTAGAAGCGGCTGAGTCTCTCCACTCCTCTCTCTCTCGGTTCCTGCACGGCTGCGCAGGTGAGACCGTGGTCTCCTCCAAACTCCTCGGACCGATCCGCAGGACTCTCTTGGCAGACAGACAGACAGCCCCTTACAGGAGTTGCCGGCTAAATATAGAGCTAGCCCCACCTCTCGTGATGTCAGCAGAACATCCCCTCTTGCTCACGCCTGCAGCAGAGTCCAGGCCTGCATCTACCACTCAGGGCGGGGCTATCAAGGGGGAAAACCCATGATGATTACTGGTGCCTGATCTTAACAGGACTTACCACAGTAGAAGGGAGATAGGTATAGCCAGTGCTGTTTACAGGGGGCTACACTCTCCCTATGGTGGAATCCAATGGTCCCCACTTGGACCTAGTTTTAGCAGACCCATCCTGCGGCGAACCACCTGGGAAACAGCACACATAACATTGTCATAATACATGGCATAATGAGGTAGTTCAGTACAAGTACACCCGGGTACTCCCAACATGGAGAACCCTACAGATAGTGTTTTGGATCAGGCTTTCTTACCCGCCATCCATTATGATCCGTGACGGTCACAGCGAACGATTGGACCGGCCCATGCTCAGGCCTGTATGTAACACCGTGCATGTAGATACATCTACCAATGCTCCATATGCGTACTAGCTCACTAATCTTATCCTCATTGTGATACCCTCCCTGACCGAACTTGGTCCGAAGGTATTCCTGGACTGTCTCCCTGAGCCAACTGTCTCGGTTCTCTTCAATTTCCCACATGATGGGCTCAGGCACATAGGGATACTCATACCCGTGGGACTGCCGGTATCAGCTCGACTTAGCTTGGTGAGTTTGCGGTGCCCTGCCCTGCTCGGCAGTACCCAAAACACAGGCTCTTCTGGAGCTACTTCATCATACAAAATACGGGGGCCTCGAGGTACAATAAGTTTCTGTTCTATCTCTCGAAACCGGTGATCTAACTCATCCTCCACCTCCTGCGGAGTGAAAGAACCAGCCGCCCACCAATGGTCTACTACAGCGTTTTCCAAATGGTGGGTCGCGACCCGGCACCGGGCCATGGCACCAAAATTGCTGGGTCGCAGCGAGGCTGGCCGCCCGATGTCTTCCCCCCCCCCCCCCCCCCCCCCGCTCAAGTTAAAAAAAATGGCGGCGATTCCCCCCGCGGTCCCGCGCGCATGCCCAGGGCAAGTAGGGCCCGCTCCCTTCCTCCCCCCCACTCCCAACGTGGCACGGAGGAGGAAGTACCAGCTCATCTGCGGCCTGCACGTTACGTGGGATGGAGGAGGAAGTACCAGCTCCTCTGCGGCCCGCACGTTATGTGGGACGGAAGGGGAAGTACAAGCTCCTACTGCGGCCAGCTTCCCGAGCTCACCTCCCGTGGCACCCCCTCCCGAGCCTACCTCCCGTGCCCCCAAGCCCACCTCCCGTCCCGGGCAGCAGGGGATATCACGGGCAGCGGGGGAAAGCGTCCGGCAGCAAGGTAAGTCACCCCACCCAGTCACTGTCACCCATCCAGTCACTGTCACCCAGTGACGCTCTCCTACCCAGTCACTGTCACCCAGTTACTGTCTCCCACCCACCCAGTCACTGTCTCCCACCCAGTCACTGTCACCCACCCAGTCACTCACCCACCGTCTCCCACACACCCACCCAGTCACTGCCACCCACCCAAGTGTCCCAGTTCCCCCCTCCCTCCCACCCAGTCCCAGATCCCCCCTCCCTCCTACCCAGTCCCAGTTCCCCCCTCCCTCCCACGCAGTCCCAGTTCCCCCCTCCCTCCCACCCAGTCCCCCCCTCCCTCCCACCCAGTCCCAGTTCCCCCCTCCCACCCAGTCCCCGCCTCCCTCCCACCCACCCAGTCCCAGTTCCCCCCTCCCTCCCACCGAGTCCCAGTTCCCCCCTCCCACCCAGTCCCAGTTCCCCCCTCCCTCCCACCCAGTCCCAGTTCCCCCCTCCCACCCAGTCCCAGTTCCCCCCTCCCTCCCAGTCCCAGTTCCCCCCTCCCTCCCACCCAGTCCCAGTTCCCCCCTCCCTCCCACCCAGTCCCAGTTCCCCCCTCCCTCCCACCCAGTCCCAGTTCCCCCCTCCCTCCCACCCAGTACCAGTTCCCCCCTCCCTCCCACTGAGTCCCAGTTCGCCCCTCCTTCCCACCCAGTCCCAGTTCCCCCCTCCCTCCCACCCAGTCCCAGTTCCCCCTCCCTCCCACCCAGTCCCAGTTCCCCCCTCCCTCCCACCCAGTCCCAGTTCCCCTCTCCCTCCCACCCACCCAGTCCCAGTTTCCCCCTAAGTCCCAGTTTCCCCAAAAGTCCCAGTTCCCCCCCTTCCACCCACCCAGTCCCAGTTCCCCCCCTTCCACCCACCCAGTCCCCGGCCCCCCCTCCAGTCACTCACATCCGTCATTGCCTGTAATTCACTGTTTGTGTCTGTGTGCGTATAGGGGAGAGTGAGTGTGTGTGTGTATCAGTGATGGTGTGTGTGTATCTGTATCAGTGTGTGTGTGTGTGTGTGTTTGTGTGTGTGTATCAGTGTGTGTGTGTGTGTGTGTGTATCAGTATCAGTGTGTGTATCAGTGTCTGTGTGTGTGTGTGTATCAGTGTCTGTGTGTATCAGTGTGTGTGTGTGTGTGTGTGTGTGTGTGTGTGTGTGTATCAGTGTATGTGTGTGTGTACGCAAACAATATTAAAGTCCCCAGCGCTAAAGTCCAAGATACCGTGATCTTCAGATAGTCTCTGATCTTAAAGATGATAGCTGGGCTCCGTTGAAAATGTTCCAGATGGGATGTGTCTTTGAAATAGACAGATGCACGTATGATGAACGCCAATATATTCAGTGGAGAGAATCTGTGCTTGTTCCCCTTCTTTCAGCTCCTCTCACAACCCCACGTGCAGGCAGCTTACTGGAGGTGGCCTCAATCCACAATGGCGTCGGGGGTGGCTCCGTTAAGAACCCCCACCGAAGAGGGAAGAAATGGGCACAATATGGTGTAGTTTGACACTTTTAATTGGTTAAAACACTAAAAAAACAATGTAAAATACACTCACATGGTGCAATAACGATTGGTATTGCTAAAATTGCCGTCCGCAGCTTGCAAATCCTGCCCTTAGAATGCACAGAGTCCCTGCATGCAGACACGCTGGTAGACTGAGCGTGTGACGTCACCGCTGCTGGGAACTCCCTTGCAAAAGCTACGGTTGCTGGGATGGCTCAAACGACTAGGCTCCTCCTCCCTACGCGTTTCGTGACACGTGGTCACTTCGTCAGGGGATAGTGGAGCCCAGTCTGTGATGCCTTTTGTACTGTCTCAAATGGAGAGAACCTCCTACTTGGGGTGGGACCTGGCTAATGAAGGAGGAATATCAGCTCTGAAACTAACAGCGCGATAGGGGTTATTTCCTTAGCATGAATAAGCGCATGTATCCACATAGTTTATAAAGGCTGAATTTTCTTAATAATATTGGCAATACCCACAATGATAAATTCGAACTAAAATAAATAAAAATATATCCTAATCGCATGAGGACAAATAGGGGTCCACAGTATTAAAATCAACCTAGAATCGAATAAAGGTACATCTCAATCACATAGGACAAATGGGGGTTACCATATTGCAATTAGCTTGATCTAAAATTGGTATTCTTAATAATGACAAAATAGTTCATGTCTAAAATATACCACATCAATGTATAAGAATAGACTAATTGTCCTTCAAAAAGGCTGCCAAGTCAAACTCAATGTTGAGACCTAGGGGGGTCAGGGTCTTAAGTGTGTAAATCCAGTAACTTTCTCTTTTGGAGACTAGATTAAGCCTGTCCCCCCCACGCCAGCTACTCTTTGGATTGTCAATCCCTACACACAATAACCCTTCAGGACTCTGATTATGTTTTTGCCTGAAATGATTTGAGACACTATGTGTCTCGAGGCCCCTTCTGATGTTATAAACGTGTTCTGCGAACCTCCGTTTAAGGGGTCTCCCCGTGCGGCCCACATATTGTAGGCCGCACGGGCATTCCAGTAAATAGACGCAGAAGTTGGTTTTGCAATTGATGAATGTTTTTATGTCATAGCTTTTACCTGTCACATTGGATCTGAAGGTCTTAGTTTTTTTACTATGTTTGCATCCAATGCAGCTTTGACATGTATAGAAGCCTTTGAGATCTTTTAGCCATCTGACATGGTGATCTCTTAGACTGTCTAGCGGACAGCTCGGGGATAAGGAGGATTTTAAATTTTTTGCTCGCTTAAAAACTATTTTAGGTTTGTTGGGGAGTATAGTTTTAATCCTTACACATAGTGTCTCAAATCATTTCAGGCAAAAACATAATCAGAGTCCTGAAGGGTTATTGTGTGTAGGGATTGACAATCCAAAGAGTAGCTGGCGTGGGGGGGACAGGCTTAATCTAGTCTCCAAAAGAGAAAGTTACTGGATTTACACACTTAAGACCCTGACCCCCCTAGGTCTCAACATTGAGTTTGACTTGGCAGCCTTTTTGAAGGACAATTTGTCTATTCTTATACATTGATGTGGTATATTTTAGACATGAACTATTTTGTCATTATTAAGAATACCAATTTTAGATCAAGCTAATTGCAATATGGTAACCCCCATTTGTCCTATGTGATTGAGATGTACCTTTATTCGATTCTAGGTTGATTTTAATACTGTGGACCCCTATTTGTCCTCATGCGATTAGGATATATTTTTATTTATTTTAGTTCGAATTTATCATTGTGGGTATTGCCAATATTATTAAGAAAATTCAGCCTTTATAAACTATGTGGATACATGCGCTTATTCATGCTAAGGAAATAACCCCTATCGCGCTGTTAGTTTCAGAGCTGATATTCCTCCTTCATTAGCCAGGTCCCACCCCAAGTAGGAGGTTCTCTCCATTTGAGACAGTACAAAAGGCATCACAGACTGGGCTCCACTATCCCCTGACGAAGTGACCACGTGTCACGAAACGCGTAGGGAGGAGGAGCCTAGTCGTTTGAGCCATCCCAGCAACCGTAGCTTTTGCAAGGGAGTTCCCAGCAGCGGTGACGTCACACGCTCAGTCTACCAGCGTGTCTGCATGCAGGGACTCTGTGCATTCTAAGGGCAGGATTTGCAAGCTGCGGACGGCAATTTTAGCAATACCAATCGTTATTGCACCATGTGAGTGTATTTTACATTGTTTTTTTAGTGTTTTAACCAATTAAAAGTGTCAAACTACACCATATTGTGCCCATTTCTTCCCTCTTCGGTGGGGGTTCTTAACGGAGCCACCCCCGACGCCATTGTGGATTGAGGCCACCTCCAGTAAGCTGCCTGCACGTGGGGTTGTGAGAGGAGCTGAAAGAAGGGGAACAAGCACAGATTCTCTCCACTGAATATATTGGCGTTCATCATACGTGCATCTGTCTATTCCAAAGACACATCCCATCTGGAACATTTTCAACGGAGCCCAGCTATCATCTTTAAGATCAGAGACTATCTGAAGATCACGGTATCTTGGACTTTAGCGCTGGGGACTTTAATATTGTTTGCGCACTAATTGTTTTCAGGTTTGGAATAACCTGACATTATTGTCACCTAGCTGCTTGCTCTTACAGCAATTGTCAGACTGTTTGTTGTTTTAGCACTTATTATCCAATAGCACATTAATTATCACATCTTAATTTAGTGTAGGTAAGCGCTTTTGGAGGGGTTATTTTCTTTGTTCTGTATATGTGTGTGTGTAGCAGTGTCTCTGTGTGTGTATCAGTGTGTGTGTGTAGCAGTGTCTCTATGTGGCTGCGTGTGTGTCAGTGGCTGCGTGTTTGTCAGTGGCTGTGTGTGTGTGTCAGTGGCTGCGTGTGTGTGTATCAGTTGCAGTGTGTGTGTCAGTGGCTGCGTGGCTGTCAGTGGATGTGTGTGTGTGTGTATCAGTGGCTGTGTGTGTGTGTATCAGTGGCTGTGTGTGTATCAGTGGCTGTGTGTGTGTCTGTGTGTGTATCAGTGGCTGTGTGTGTGTGTGTATCAGTGGCTGTGTGTGTGTCTGTGCAGGCCCTATAGGCCAGTATAGGTGATAACATTTTTAGTGGGTCACGAAGGAGAAGTTCAAAAATAACTGGGTCACGGAAAAAAAAGTTTGGGAAACCCTGGTCTACTACATTATCCTTAATTAATAAGAACCGTGTACGGTCCATCCCCTCATGGTATCCGGTGAACAAAGGCGCCCACCATTTGTTGCGGTGTTCGTACTCTGCGGAATGACTAGTGCGTTCTACATCAGACTCTACCTGTGATGATACACCGGACGTACCCGCATCAGCAGATCGCGAGCAATCTCTCCTCCCCTTGGCATTATAATACGTAGTAGGATTCATTTTGTGCACCACTTTGCTGGTAGACCCAGCCTCTATTGGAGTGTGAGACCCATGGGCCCTCCCTCTAGCTGCAGGAGAAAACGGCACAGGGTTAGGCACAGGTATCATACTTGAATACGGTATCTCCCCATCAGACCCTTCATCACTCAACTCCCAATTCCACAAGTCGTTGGCGTATTTGGGGGATTTACATAACTTATCCCTGGTAGGTCCCGGTGGCACCACTCGTGACGGGGCAGGGGCAGTGGCCGGGAGAGTGGAACTATGGGCCGGGGCTTGGGGAACGTCCATGGTATTGTCCAGCAAGCGGGGGATACCTCGCCCAATGAACATTTTCTTAGAGGCACTCTCCGCCATACTTCTGGCTTCTCGGGAGGGGCCTTGACTCTGTAGGGTAGCCAGGGCAATGGCTGAGTCTATGCTTCGAGAGGAGAACACTCCTCCAGGCCTTCTCTTTCCGGTGCAACCGGAAACGAGGTCATCAGGATCGCCCGCAGAATCTCCACCCACTCCGTGGTCATGCACCGCATGTGCGTCGAGGACCTGCAGGGGCGGTGGCGGAGCATCCGGTACACGGTCGAACAAGTAGGCCTCAAGCCTCTCTTTCTTGTTCGCCGGGGTTGCGGTCTGCGCCTGGCGGGAGTAAGGGGGTGGTGGAGTCTCCTTACCGCTCCGTTGCTTTTTGATGACATCAGGCTCCTCTAGGATCGTCTCGGTCTCCGTCTCCGTTTCCGCTGCACTGGGAGTCACCACTGCGGTGGGACTCTTACGGGCCTCTGGCCGCACCAGCGCTCGCCATCGGATGGTGTCTGGACTCGGCTGCTCTCTCTTGATGCCTTTGGGGTGGTTCGCCAGTAGGCGCATCGCCACCGATGTCACGCCAACATCTTCCTCCGAGGAAATCGTGATCGGTTCCTCCGCTAGGGAGTCACCTGGTTCTTTGGCGATACAACCAGTGGGTATAGGTACAAAGTAGTCTCGCTCTGGTACCTCCACTGTGGTCGCGCTCTTCTCTGTTGCCAGCTCGCTCAGTTCAATAGCGGGCTGAGCCTTGGTTCCTCCCGCTTGGGTGTGACGGGGAACCAGGGCAGTCTTGTCTTTGTCTTCCGCCAACTCCGTCAATGTTCCCGGAGAGGCACCCCGCGGGGTTCCGAACAAAGGCCACGGCTCGTTCGGCCAAAGGTAAAACGTGCCACATCGAGGGAATCGGGCCTTGGCGCTTGGTACCGCGCCCGGTATTCTGCAGTGAACGCACAAACATCGGATGTATTCGTGCTCAGCTACCTCCACTACCAGTAGGCCTCCTGGTAATTGGTAAATGGAAGTATTCATCTCGGACATGGTTCGCTCAGGGTTGGAACAGCTCAGTGTTTCAGCTCCTTGCTCCTCGAATGCCAGACAAAAGTGACGCTCTTCGCTCAGGCTTCCGGTCCCTCCCTTCTTTGGGGAGGACTCTCCTGATTGGTTCTCCTCGTGCCCCCTCCCTCTGGTGGAATCCAGAGGCGGGATCTTTTCTTCTTCAGCATGACGTGGCCTGGCTTGCTGACCAGTCACGGCACAGGGGGTGGGGTTTTGGCTTTCGTGCCGCTCCGCTCCCCTTGCAAAGAATCCGGGTTTGGCGCCAGATTATTACACATTTACAGCCACATTCTCCTTATAGTCTCTGTGCATGACGCACATGCTTGCTCCAGGCTTGGCGGGAACCGCCATTTGGATCACTTTTCTTGCTCCGCAGAGCACATGTAGGGATGGATGCCATTTTGGATGGGTCCTCCAACTGTCCATGTGCCCTATCCTCAGTGTCTAACGTGTATCTCGTACCTAAACACTGACTGACTGACTGACTGTGTGCTCTGCATTCTGTTTCTCACTAAATTGAGGTGGCTTTTACCCCAGGCTCAGCGGAACTCCTCTCCTCCATGCACTATACTCGATGTATACCATGCAAGTGTTCTGTGGTGCGTGTGTGTGTGGGTGATAGCTGTGGTACCTCTTTTCTAGGTACGGGCGTCTCCTACTTTTGGCCACTCATAGCGCGGGCCCTGGGCCATGGTCCCTGGACTGGTTAGCAGGCTGACCCCCCCCCCCCAGTTGCCTCACGCTACCTGCCTCAAGGGACTCGTCAGCTCTAACTATTCACCCTTCCTACGCCACATCCTATGGGCGCCCAAGGTGTACTTTGCGAGAGTCTGCGCTCCCCTGACTACCCTCGGCATATGCAATTGCGCCCATCCTTCTCCAACACTTGCACGGCGAGTGCATCTCACTCTGCCCGTTCCGCCTTGCTATAAGCCGGTCCTGCTCTGACATATCTGTCAGATGTGCCTCCAAATGTAACCCTGCTTCCCCCCATCCCCCAGACTCTACGGTGGTGTCTAGGGTGCATGAGGGCAGATTACATGCGGTGTGGTGCATACCTGTGAGGAACAGGAGGGACTGAGCTTCCCGCGATGTTGTGGGGGAGCCAGGACCGGGCTTCTGGGGTGGTAGCCTCCATGATCTTAATGGTGCAGCGCCTCCATCTTCTATACTCCCAGGAATATGGGACAGGACCTGTATAGAAGAACCCCTTCGGTCCCAGGGTAATAGCTTCCAACTCACACATAGTCTTTGGTACAAAGGATAGTCTCTTTATTGGCAGATCAGCAACTCCCAAATGTAGTGGCCTCCAGTAGCCGCAACAACAACAGCAGGGCCTTGCTAATTACTCCTCTCTCCTTCCACACAGATATTTCCTCCTCTCCTTCCCTCCAAGTCTCTCCTCCGACAGGATGGTCTGGGTTGGGGCTTCAGTACCCCGCGGCCCACCTCCGAGGTTATCCTCGTGGTGGGGATTGGATTCTCCCCATCACCCCTGGCAGAGGGTGAGGGGCATTGGTCCACCAGATCTATAGTGCTATCCGCTCTACTAGAAGCGGCTGAGTCTCTCCACTCCTCTCTCTATCGGTTCCTGCACGGCTGCGCAGGTGAGACCGTGGTCTCCTCCAAACTCCTCGAACCGATCCGCAGGACTCTCTTGGCAGACTCCCACGGCAGACAGACAGACAGCCCCTTACAGGAGTTGCCGGCTAAATATAGAGCTAGCCCCACCTCTCGTGATGTCAGCAGAACCTCCCCTCTTGCTCACGCCTGCAGCAGAGTCCAGGCCTGCATCTACCACTCAGGGCGGGGCTATCAAGGGGGAAAACCCATGATGATTACTGGTGCCTGATCTTAACAAGACTTACCACAGTAGAAGGGAGATAGGTATAGCCTGCGCTGTTTACAAGGGGCTACATGTATATGTACAATACAATAGTAACATAAAACATCATTTCAAATAAAGTGATTAAAACACTTCAGTTTTCTCCCCTTGTGTCCAGATGTAGTAATCTTTGATCTGTGATGTAAGTTATGACACCGGAAGCTAGGGGACATTGAGATTTATTGCTAATCACTCCAGTGTTCATTCTAGCTGAACATGTATTTTCCTCAGTGCTGCCATCCAGAAGTCCAAGGGAAGAAGCATCCCTGCACTTAAAGCTGCAGTTTAAAAAAAAATATATATATAGTATAACAGAGCAGATGGCACACAAATAAAGATGAAGGCAGGTGCTAGTCCCATGTAGACAAGTATAATCAAAGGCTCCTTACCAGGCAGACCATAGAGTCCAGAGAATCCAAAGTACACGCAGCAAGGAAGAGACAGCACACTTAGTAGTAATGAAAAAAATTGTATTGAACAGCAGGCACAATCACCGACGTTTCGGTCCTAGGGACAGGACCTTGATAAGGTCTGCCTGGTGAGGAGCCTTTGATTATATATATATATATTTTTTTTTTCTCATTCAATATGTGCATCAATACAATCTGCACACTGACAAGTGATTAGCTAAGTTGCCGATCGATCCGTTCTCCTGTATTCGACTGTAATAGATCGCTTGCTCAGGGTTATTTAATTCAGTTCTTGCACAGCATTTTGGGCAATGTAGTTCCTAGAATATGATTGACGGAGCACTTACTAGATACAATTGGTTCACTGCTAGAGAGAGGGCGGGGCTCAAGAGCCAGAGCCTATCAGAAGGGGAAGGGGGCTGTAACTTTGGAAATGCTTCCTACATTAGAAACATTAAAAATGTCTTTAAAACATTTTTTTTAAATGCTACAAGTATTTTCTCATAGTATAGAACTGATTCATATTAAAAAAACACATGTAGGATATTGCTTGAACTGCTGCTTTAAGCTGTCAATTGTGTGGTGATGATGATGATGGTGATGATGAAGTCCTAGTTTTGTATTCACATTGATTGTTTGTTGCCAATTTTAGTATATCAGAGTAAGGGCTGGGACCCGCTGCGCCCGGCGGTGCGGGCGGCCGCACGAGCGTTCCCCACCAGCAGGGGAATCCTCCCGAGCCGGTCCCAGTCTCCCCTGGCTGCACAGCTCACTACACGCTGTGACGCGTCAGCCGCCAGGGGATTCAAGAGAATTGTAATACCAAGCGGCGACGCGTCACGTGGTGTGGCTGTGAGCCAATGAGGAGGGGAGGCTTCGGGGAGCGTGGAGGAGAGTGTGGGGGGAAAGCAGCGATTTTACATAAACTCTTCAGCACCAAGGAAGTCCCCCCTGCTCCCTCCCACAGACTCTCTCCGCTTAGGAGGGGGGGTTCCCCCTTCCGATTCCCCCCCTGCTCCGATTCACCCCCCCCAACCCACCCCGTGTGT
Source organism: Ascaphus truei (assembly GCF_040206685.1). Classification (NCBI taxonomy): domain Eukaryota; kingdom Metazoa; phylum Chordata; class Amphibia; order Anura; family Ascaphidae; genus Ascaphus; species Ascaphus truei. Next base: position 63,009,632 of record NC_134485.1, read on the forward strand.
ATTTGTGAGTGCGTGAGTGCCTGTCTGTGTGTGTGAGCGGCTGAGGAGTTGAGGGGCTAAACAGTTGAGGGGCTGAACAGTTGAGGGGCTGAGGGGCTGAACAGTTGAGGAGCTGAAGGGCGGTCCCGCCCCCTCACGTCATGGCTGCGTCCCCCCCGTCATGGCCACACCCCCCACCCATTTGGCCATGCCCCCCCCGCTCGCAAAAATGATCCCTTTGGACTGGAAAAAGCCCCAAGTGCCTCTCCACGCGCCGCCTGTCTGCAGTGCGGGCGCGTGGTCTGAGGCAGTGGGGCTTAGCCTAAGGTGTGAAGAAAGACCTACCTCCATTACATGTTTGACATAGTGGCAGGTGTTTGGTATAAAGAAGATTAAGAGCACAGGGGCAGGTTTGAGCTGCACTGGAAGCAAATGTAAGAGCACATAGTAATGAATCTCAGTACATTTAAGCCTTTACAATTTACAACTAATTCCACAAATCAAAGATGGCAGCTTCTAGGCATTTGAGAACAAAATTAAGGTATCTTAATAGACCATACTCCCAACTTATATAAACTCTTTTCAGGGAGGTTTGATTGGAAAATGAGATCTTCTCTGCCACTGAATTGCATGGAGTTGAAGGGATTTTTTTTTTTCAGGGGACATAGAAAATATGTACATTTTGCACTCATTTATGATGGAGTCTTCCTCATAATTAGGGCAAATAGGTGATGTGCCATAGACATTTTGTTTTACATTTCTTTTTGTATAACTGTAGCTCCACTAATGTAAAAGCATGTTTTGTAAATATTTGGGGGCCTGTTCATTAAAGTACGATAATGGCATTTTCGTGCAAAAATATCAGTTTTAGCATGAGATTGCATCACGCCGTATTCATTCATTATCGCATATCCAAACCATGATCTCCCATATGATCAACTTTCTTAATTCCCATGTCCTCCTGGATCCTTTACAATATGGGTTTCGTACAGCTCACTCTACAGAGACTGTACTCACAAAGTAGCCATTGATCTAAAGGAATCCAAATCCAATGGTCCTTTTTCCCTACTTATCTTGCTCGATCTCTCTGCTGCCTTTGATACTGTCGATCACTTTCTTCTTCATATAATAAACTCCCTTGGTATCCGCAACATACTGCTGCGGCCGAGTTTATTCGAGCATTTGCCCGTTCTCGGCCGCAGCAGTTACCTGGCGCGCGCCGGAGGGTGCCGGGCGCGCGCCGAAGCAGCGGAGAGGCCCGCCGATCGCGGCTTCCCCCTCTCCTCTCTGGGTCCGCCGGGTCCCCCGGAACCCCCTGCCGCCGTCCCCCACATCGCGGGACACCAGGGCTCCCTCAGGGAGCCCTGGACGCACGTGCAGGGGGCGCAGGCACCCGATGACGCGTGACCGCGCATCGGTGACGCGCGGCACGCCGAGGGGCTGCCACTTGCAAGCCGGGAAATCTCCCGGCTTGCGGAACTGGCCACACTTCAATAAAGTGTGTCGCCAGTGTAGCTCTATCCTGGTTCTCATCATACCTCTCTCCCATCGCACATTTTCATTTTACCTTTAAGGCTTTCCACTCATCTGCTCCTCCCTACAGGTCAGCTCTGATCTCTCACTATGACCCTGCTTGTTTCCTACGTTCTACCCACAAATCTCTTTACCAGCTCTTTCTCGCCTTAAAAGTTTTTCCCTTGCTTTAGCTGTGGAACTCCCTCACACTCAGTATATGCCAAGCACCTTTCTCTCCCCACCTTTTAAGACTAATCTTAAAACTCACCTCTTAAATCAAGCTTAGTTTGCCTAGACTCATGGCTACTGCCCACACCCACAGTCACTCCTACCAATGACTGCCATCTACTGCACTTATTCCCTCACCTGCTGTCTCTGTAAATTTTCCATCAAACCACTTAGATTGTAAGCTCTCCGGGGCAGAGATTTCCTTTCCTATTGTCTGATCATATTTGTTGCATTTATTGTACTATAATTCCATGTACTGTATTGTCTCACTTGTAAAGCGCTAAGTACAGCTGTGGGCGCTATATAAAGATATACATACAAAAATTATGCATTTTTTTCTTTGGGGGGATATCTCCAAAGTATCTCTCTCTTCTCTCTCCTCTTTTTTGTATTTTTTTTTTTAAATTAAATCTTTTATGGAAAATCTCTAGATAACAAATTGTGCTCATCTTGCAAATGTTGTGGAACATACAGAGTGTATGCAAATACAATTTGCATATTCAAATTAGCATGTTTCCCAGGTATCTCAGGTGTGTTCCTTTTTTTTGCACAGGTTTCTGTCCATGTTTTGTATAATGGTGTGGTTGGGGGGGGGGTTATATAAAGCTGTGTTTGGGGGGTATATAAAGGTGTGTTTAGGGGGGGTATATAAATGTGTTTCAGGGGGTAATGTGTGTTTTCAAAGATGTGTTGGGAAGGGGGGGGGGGGAGGAGTATATAAAGTAAGTAACTTGGGAAGCGAGTAAAACAGACTCGCTCGTTCTCCCCGCCTCCCCTTTCTTTCCCTCACTACCTATATCTATATTTCAGGGTCTGGATAGGTGTGACGCCGCCTTTAGGTCAGACAGTTGTTACACAGACCATGTTACAGTATCAGACGCTAACACGCCGCAGTGCTAACTTAACCTGACGTTAAGCCAGCATTAGTAATGCTAATGAGTTAAACCACGGCCGTTATCGTTTCATATCATTAGCTTTTTGGATATGCGTTAAACTCACCCTATGACCTCCAATAATACATAAGAGAAAACTGCAGTGCACAATCTCATACTGGATGTGAGCACTTTGTAAAAGGCTGGGTTATCGTTTGGTTCCTGTAGGTTTGCAGCTTGCAGGCCTCTCCAACACTTACAGGGTTAAATACTTACACCTCTAATTTAACATTTAATTTAACATTTACTTTTACCACACAGTCATAAAAAGAGAAATGGTTAAATAACCCTGAATTACAACTACATCTTTTTGTTTTCTTGCAGTGTTCATCATGGCTTCCGGACTCCTGGTGTATCCCTTTGGCCTCAACTCTACTACTGTGAAAAAATACTGTGAGGATTCAAGCATGTACTACGCAGGAGACTGCCAAATTGGATGGGGTTACATGCTGGCAATTGTCGGTGTCATGTTATCTGTTTTCTTGCCATTCTTCGCTAAATATGCACCAAAAGAACACACATCCCTAACCCCAATTCCCACTATTTTATAGTATTTTTGCAAAAGAAAATGTCTGTCTTGAGATGGATGGGCAGAAGGTATTAGAGCACTTCTCTGCAGCGGTACGGCTTAACATGTAGGTCCGAAGCGCATTGATAGTCTTCCTAAAGCATGATAAGCTAAGAGCCTGGGAATTAAACAACATTACTTTGCATTGATTTTCTTAACGTTTCCTAAGACTTCCTTTAAAAACCTGTTCATGTTTAAGATGTCTACCTCCTATACAGTTACCTTAAATTAGGAATCACTACTTCTGTGCTGGAAGCCCAGCATTTTTTTTGCTAAGCAATGGTCACGCTGTAGTGCAGGGGAGGGCAACTCCAGTCATCAAGGGCCACCAACAGGTCAGGTTTTCAGGATATCACTGCTTCAGCACAGGTGGAGCAGTCGAAGACTGAGCCACTGATTGAGCCACCTGTTCTGAAGCAGGACTATCCAGAAAACCTGACCTATTGGTGGCCCTTGAGGATTGGAGCTGCAGTACCATTAGTATGTTTATGCTGCAGGCGTACAATGCTTGTACAGATAAGTTGAAGGGGAACACAGTTTTTACACTGAGCTATGTTCAAAACATGACAGGAGTTTTCAGTTGAATTTTTTGTAAATCATAATATGACCAACACAATGTGTTTTTTCTTGTATTGGATACAGACAGGCCTTTTCTGGTAGCTCTTTTTCATCATCATAAATACCTTTGCCATGCTGATAAATTGGCGTCCCGTGACGCCGCTAGATGCGGATGGAGAAGACCTGCTCTCTTACAGAGGTCCCGCGCTCTCCCACGGGAATCAGTTCCATTACTGCGGGGTCTCTGTAACCGCCATAACAATTCCTATGGGGTATAAATGCACCCTTAGCTAGGGTTGCCAGGTGTCCAGTTTTGAACTGGACTGTCCTGTATTTGGACACTGTCCAGTAAAAAAATTAGAGGTAATACTGGACATGTGTGTTTCCGGTATTACCTCTCTGGACATAGTGACATGACTGGCTTGGGGGACTGCGGGAGGGAGAGAGCAGGGCTGTTGCTAGTGGGTTGGGCAGCTTCCTCCATCCTGATTGGCTGCTGCTGTGTAATGCAGACAATCAGAAGGAGGTGTCAGTAGCCTGAGGGTGGGGCCAAGGAGAGGAGGAAACATCATGGAACGGAGAGGTGTGTGTGTGTCGAGCACGTCACACCTTTCACCATTGTGTCTAGTATTTTTGGAGAAGCCACCTGCCAATACTAATTGCAACCCCCCTAGTTGTGCTACTGAGCTCATGCATACCAATGGTGAGCTCGTTCATCTATGTAAAGGCACTATAGCTTTATGGCTTTTCTTGCACCACTGTATGTTTTACATACAATTTTCCAATAACTTTAATTTATAGTGCAAACAATGCAACCTATTGGCACACCGGACAAAATTGTACTACTGTACATTGAAAAATAATGACTAGTTTTGTGATTCCTTTAAACGAGTGGAAAGCTCTGTAAAATGCCACCAAATAAGACTGGGAATTTAGTAGTCAGGCAGAGTCAGTATATAAAATAGTGTTATAGATCTACACTTAAAGCCTTATTTAAAGGAAATAGAATATGTGAGGTAGCACAGATATATACTCAAAGGATAGCTCATGGTCTTTCTCACAAATATAAACACAAAAGTACATGGGAAATTGCAGAGCACAAACATGAATTATAGTTTACAGAAAGCAAGGCATTACAAGTAAGACTACTCCCCCTTGTGGTGAATGAGGTCAAGCTTCACCACGTATAACATGAAGGTTAATGATAAAACAAGTTTAATATATTTCATTTATATTATAATTTATGAGGTCACTTCAATTGAAACTCTGGATGGAAAAGAAATCTTGAACAACAGCTGTATAGATGAGTTTACATGCAGCACAGAAAATGAATTTGAGATTAAACGTAATCAAAAGATTCCCACTGGTGCTTCAAAACCCCAATAGACGGAGCCAGAGGATACCGACTGTAATGACGGATCCTAGGCAGTATAATGGGTTTCTAAGCCTGTGGGGGGACTGCACACTTAGTAAGGCCCCAATAGCCAGAGCTTCCAAAGTCGCTCCCCACAGCGACAAGGCATGTGTGGGGTGTGACTTTGGAAGCTCCCGCAGTAATTGATACCTATACCACCTATGCTGTCTCAACAAACTGAGGTACTGTTTGGGGCCTTATTAAGCGTGTGTTCTCCTCACAAGCTCCGGACACTACACTGCCTGTGATCGGTCAAGCAGTTTTGTTAGCAATAGTCTGATGAGGAGGCAATATGATGTATTCGCTGAACAAATTTTCTCTAGCAGAGGGTGATGTAAAAAAAAAGGTTGTGATCAAATATTAAAGATTATTTCTTGGTTGGGGGATGGAGTGCTATAAAATAGTACCTGGAAACCAATTTAATTTCAACTGTTGATTCATTCCACCAGGTGTAACATGGTCCAGCACATGTCCATTTTGTGATGAAGGGGCTGCTGCTCCGAAACGTTAAATGAGCTAATGATCCGTGATTAAAATATATCTAGTAAAATGTGACTTTGAAGCAAATGATGCTCCTGTTTAGCAATGTTCTGCCCCCTTTTTCCTCTTCTGATTTGATCTGGAACAAAAAGGGTGAGGAAAATATCCTCATGACCAGGGTTTCAATTCCCATTCGGTATCATTGCAGCAATCTGTTCCAGTACAAGTCTTATCCCCATGGAGAGCAGTGTTAGCAAAGACATAATGGCACAGGAGGAGAAGGATTTATTCTAAACTAGTTTGGGTGCCAAAAGAAAAGAAAAAAAACCTGTTTATTAAAGAAGATTCTTCAATTTGGAATAAAGTCTGCACCTTTAACTTGAACCATAGAAACATGAACAAGGAGAAATGTGGTCCAAGAGTCACGATGAATGTAAACAAGTTTATAATGGTTAGCAGCGACCTGGAAAGAGAATTACCATGACTGAATTGATCAAGAGAGAGTAAGCAGACAAGTAGCACAAACAAATCAATCAGTATTGGGATTCCCATGATCTGCCACTGGACGGCATTAATTTGGCTAAGAAAAACAACTTAAATTGATAAATGGTCCCCCAGCTCCCCCACATTCCATAATAAAATATACTACATTTTAATATGAAATGAGTTTGCAGAACTCCTAATACCATTTTATACAAAATAAACACAATTCTCATAGTCTCCCCCCAGCTTTTGAGCGCCATTTGCTGGACTATATAACCTTCACATCATGCTCCTCTGCTTCCCTTTCCCAACAAGCTTCTTACATTAGTACTCTTTCTATGCACCACTTTTTTTTCTTTAATATTTTATACCCCAAAGACTGAGCCACTGATTGAGCCACCTGTGCTGAAGCAGGGATATCATGAAAACCTGATCTGTTGGTGGCTCTTGAGGACTGGAGTTTCCCACCCCTGCCGTATATGCTCCCTCATAGTAACTTAAACTCTGATATTCTCTTCTCATTCACCAGTCTTTAATTTTCCCTCTATCCCATCATCTGGTGTGTGATTTTCTAAGCCAAATTTTAGCTAAAAAGATCTGCTAACATCTTAAAAACCGTTTACTCATAGAAAAGGTTCCCATTTTATGTTAGTAAGTTATATTAACACCTCTCCTAACTAACCTTTTCTTTTAGGGATCGGAAGTAGAGATGAATTGTGCTATTGTAAGCACCAGGGACCCCCTGGTTCCAGAGATACAGGTGTAGTTAGCAGTATTACTTCCTGTTTTTTTGAGTGGTTAGAAGCCGCAACCACCAGGTTCCCAACTCCAGTCCTCACGGCCTAGTAACAGTGCAGGTTTTAAGGCTATCCTCTCATTAGCACTGGTGGCCCAATCATTTTGAATAAACCACCGGTACTCAAGCACGGGTATACTTAAAACCTGCACCTCTACTGTTCCTTGAGAACTGGAGTTGGGAACCTCTGATAGAGTATTGTTGGGCAACAGGCAAGCGGCCCTCAAACGTGTGGCAGCTCCAGCAGCCTGCTGTCTCCCTTAACAGTGCAGAGGAAGTGAATTATATATACTGTTCCTCTTCTATGCTAATTTCTAGTTCCCCATATAGGAGGAGCGGGACAGAATTCATTAGTGTGCAATATGCAACAAAGCAGGGGGGGGGGGGGAAGCTCCAATGTCTGTTATGCCTGTGCCCATATATTTCATTTGCTGCCTTTTTGAGGACTCAAGATTCTCACATGCAGCCCTTTAAGTATATATGTATATATCATGTTGCCCCCCACTGATGTGGAGGTTACCTATTGGTCTGAGATTTGGCAGTCATTTTGTTTCCCCTGGAACGCTATTTATACAGTAACTTCACCAGTAAGTATACAGTAGAGGCAACGTTTATTCTAACATTTGCCGTAAACTAGCCGGGTTACATTCTGGGTATGTGCTGGGTATGTTCTGGGCTAGTTTGAGGCACGTTTAAGGCATTTCTGCATTGACTAACGACCCATAGGATTAACACAGCAGGGATCCCTGGCAGTCCAATTCAGTTTGAATGGGACTGCCAGGGACCCCCGCTGTTAATCTGATAGGCCATTAATCAATGCAGAAATGCTGGGGCTAGTTTAAGGAAATTTTAAGGCATGTATTCAGAATGTACCTGGGTGTTTCCTGGGTTTTTTGGGGAATTGCCACTGGTTTTTGTTAGAATAAGAGTTGCCTCTACTGTACCTCAGGAACCGTGGACTCCCGGAGCAGAATATAGTGCGATTCAGCTCCAGGATAGGACTCTTGGTTCCTATCCTGCAAAAAATAGGGTAAAAAAAACCAACAATAAAAGAGAAGGAATGAAATGCTTTAACACTAAGACTGGACTTGAAAGGCAGAGTGCTGTCACAAGATACATTCAACTTTATGTATGACAATTTCCATCATTAATTTAAAAAAAAAACATTTGTAAGATTTTGTAGTCCTTTGTAAGTTAATATATAAAATTGATAAATGCATATTATTCTGTTAGTGGTATGTTTTAAAGTATTCTCTTTTGCAGTACAGGAAATAAAATCCTAGTGACATACAGTATAAGGTTTACTTTGCAAATGGATAACAATACACTTAATAGATTCCATGATTTGAAATATCATTACTAATACTATAAAATGACCTTAAGAAAAACTAGATATGCATTTGTTGAAAAGTGCTCATTTGGTAGTCAGTCTTCACACAAATGCACCATTTGCCTTAAACAAAATAATCTAGTTGAATCCATTTTTTCTAATATATATTGAGCGACAATTATGTTATTTTAAACTCAACATGATGCAAGTTTCTTAAGCAGCCAAGGATGAAAAGACTGATGCAAAAGTAAAATATATACAACCATTCTCATATGTGCATTATTTACTTCTACCAACACCTCCATTTTCCATGTAACCACACACCCTTTTCTTGCTGACACAAAAAAAACTTGAGAAACAATCTTTCATTTTTTAAAGAAGGTAGAAAAGTGGTCACAGGGATAATACTTAATATGATTTTGGACGTTTGAGCAGCAAAGCTATTAAAGGGGTTATATGTCCAAGGTTAACAAAGAAAAGAGAAGTTATGCGTTAGAGCTAAATTAAAACATTTTGCACAAATACAATCTTTCAATACAAAAATGTAACATGGAAAACCCAGTACTTTTTATTTTTAGGTAATGAACAAAAATACATTTTTTGGAAAAAATGTACTGTAAATGTGTAATACCTCACTCCCGCCTCCATTTGTTTTTAGAATACTGGAAATCAACATATTCTTCAAATAATTCACCACCCTGTTTTTAGTATTTGAAATATCTACTCGTATTCTAATCATAAAACAGCAAAAATATCATGGAATATAGCAGCCATCGTGTTCTCCCCCAGAAATCTAAGGTAGCAGGTATCTCTGGAGTGCTACATCATAAACAAAACAGGTTAGCAGCATTGTAAAGAACATACAAAGGTTTCTTCAATTGTTATCTTTACAGAATATACTGTGGGGCTCATGCAGTAAAGTCCGATAGCAAAAATCGCCAGGGTTTTTAAATCGCCATTTTTGACAGCGTTGCTATGACGGTATGCAGAATGCAGTGATAGCAACATTTGCAAAAATGACGAGTGGCCGTCGACGAGATGCTCGACCCTCTGAAGGGCTCACCCGGTGAGTTGATTCTGCTGCAGAGAGAGCCGCTGTGTAAATCTCGGCGGAAATGAATAATTTTGAATGTAAATTTTATTACTAGTGAACGTGAGCAGGGGGTCTCCGGAGTAGAACCACTTTGATTTCAGGTCCGGGGACACACTGCTTCCTGAGGTACAGGCCCCGTTATGGGGTGCCGGTATCTCCTATGCATTTAAATGTCCCGATCACATGACGCTAGACATTTATATGTAAAGGAGATACCGGCACCCCATATCGGGGCCTGTATCTCGGGAAACAGGGGGTCCCCAGACATGAAATCAACAAGGTTCTTCGGACACCCCCTGCTCATCTACACTAGTCTTAAAAGGTATATTAAAATATGTAGTAACCACCAATACACAACCCACCCCCTGTGCCCCCCCATAAAACAATTATTTATTTATTTTAACATACAATTGATAATATAGGCCGGCAGGGGGCCCCACGGGTGTCCTCAGGTGGTCCCCACGGGTGTCTGTGGGCCCTCGGGTGGTCCCTATGGATCCCCGCTGGCCTGCGGTACCATTTGTGATGTAAAAATAAATAAAGATGACCTACATTTCAAAAAATACCCTCTCCCCCTCAAACACACACAGTACAGTGATGTGCAAAATAACTATTATCTAGATATGGATAATAGATCATTTACCCATTATTAAAACAAAACATTAGTAAGCCAGCATAAATAAAGTAAATAAAACCGTTCTACTTACCGCTGCCATTATGAAGGGCGTCCTCGTCAGCATAGTGCAGGGCCATGTCCTCCGTTGCCAGAAAGAATACATAAAAAATACAATCTAATGGCCAATAATCACCTTAGCAGTTAATAACCACTATAGTAATCAAGGGGTTAACCCACATTCCCCTGCTACCCACCCTAACTACCCAGGCCTAAAAACCCACCCAGGACCCACTATACCCACCCTGTACCCATTGATTGGCATAGTAGTATATCATACCCATATAATATGGGCATGATAAGCTACTATAGCAATCAATGGTTACCCTAATACAAAAGCATGAATGTTCAAAACACACGATGATCAAACATATACAACAAGCACCTAAACCCGCAAAATCAAAAATGAAAAACACTAGCCAACCAATCAATTACCTAAATAAAACCACTAGCCAATCAATTAAAGAAATAATACCACTAGACATTCTGCTTTTATGTATTAAATGTATTGTTTGGCTAGTGGTGTGATTTATTTAATTGAATGCCTAGTGTTTTTATTTCTTTAATTGAATGCCTAGTTGTATTATTTCTTTAATTGATTGGCTAGTGGTTTTATTTAGGTAATTGGTTGGCTAGTGCTTTTATTTTTTTATTTTGGGGGGTTAGGTGCTTGTTGTATATGTTTGATTATTGTGTATTTTGGACATTCATGCTTTTGTATTAAGGTGACCATTGACTGCTATAGTAGCTTATCATGCCCATATTATATCCATTCTAGAGCAGCGATTAACCTTGATAAGCTAATCGGGGCTAATAGAATAGCGCGAGTTTGACAAGCTGGCGATAAGTGGCTTCTCGTCGCGCATTTGGCAATTAATTTGTTTACGCCAAAAAGATTTGCCGAAAAGCTCTCTTATTGCCGAGTTATCTGGGCTTACTGAATAGCATTAAACTTTTTTGGCGATAAGTGGCTTATCGCTGTTTACAGCATGAGGTCCTATATCTCTTTAAAAACAGAGTATATGGGATTTCACCTTTAACAGCCCTGTGCACTTTTAATCGAATGTTTATATTTCTGCTGTTTTTCTTTAACAGAATATGTACATCTATTTGTGGGTTAAGGGAGTATTTTTGCATAATCAATGCGTTATATGCAGTCTTTAAACGCCTTTCATTTCAATTGATTTTTTTTTGCTTCAGCTTATTGACTGGATAAAGGTTTTATAAATTATGCTAACATATAATACATACTGCCCATGCATGAACGTTTAATTTTCTTAATTTGCTGTAATATTTTAGAAGGTGTCGGGTATGTGATAAACAGACAAGAAATTCACAAACATGAAGGAAAAGTTGCCACCTAACCGACCTGTGCCTTTAAAAAAAGATCAATAGAACAAAAAAATATTATGTATCAGTGATGTTTATTAACTGCAAGATACTGTACATTGTGTAAAATATTGTTCCAAATGCTGTATTTGTCTGTTTGCAACTGTTCAGTGCGTATTTGTAAACAAATATTAGTCATGTTACTTTTTAGTGTAATTGGAAAGCAAAATGGCTGTTATTCTTTTGCATTTTATTTCTATTCAAATGTTTAGATTCTGATGTAAAAAAAAAAACAGTTAACTAAAATATATTTTTCATTGATTTTGTCACTAATAAATCACTTTTTATTCATATTGGTTTGTGCAATTGTGTTGTTTTTCTTATACATTAAAAAGTTCTGCTTTTAATTTTTTATACTGATGATAACATGGGTCAAAAGTGTTATTGTTTGTATTTAACATGAACTAGACCGTAGGTGAAAATACAGTATGTGTGGCAACTTGTTTTAATGCGGGATGGGGGGGGGGGGAACATTGTAAAAATCAGATGTAATTCTTGATTTTTTTTTTTATTTTAGCATAATAAGGTTGTCAAGGTTTTGGGCAATGCACGCTTTTAAATTCTAATAAAAGTACACAGTTATGATGTAAAAAAACAAAAATTGTTGAATTAATACAAATCTACTGCAATGAACTTAAAAAGTGTGTTAAGTTTATTAAATATAAATACATTTCAATAATGCAGGTCAATATAACATAAAGCAATAACATACATTGCTTTGTAATTACATTTGGCAAAAAATACAAAACAGCTACCTGGCTATAAATGATAATAGACTTCTTAACATCTACATAGTATATATTATTTATCGTAGTGGTTTAGGTCGTTTACAGCTGTTTATGTAACCATTTATGTTATTGTGTCTGGATAAATCCTATGGTTATGATTTGTACTGTATTTGGTGCTTTAAAGCACCATTGTCCTAAAACAAAAAAAAATGGTTTGCCCCCTACATGGTTTCCAGAGCTGAGATGCGTTCATTTCTGCTCCAGGACCCCTGCTCCCAGAGATACTTACTTTGGATGATGACGATGATGGTATCTCTGGAATGTTTAATGGTCCCACGTCAAGTGGGCCAATGGGGAACCCCAAAGGACAACGTTGCGGCTTGCTATTGGCCAGTGGAACCTTTAAATAATAATTGTCTGTGCCCAACTGGCATCACCTGCCGATGTAAGTATCTCAGGAAACAGGGGTTCCCTGGAGCTGAAATCAACACGGCTCAGTTCCAGAGACCCTCCCGCTCCCCACCAAGTAAAAACAATGTCCATAGTGACTCAGAGGGCAACAACATGTACAGAACCATCTGGCAAATAAGCTCTCCTTTTGAACGTATCTCAGATATTCTCTACATTGGCTGTTACAATAATTAACAGCAAGCCTAACTTTTCTATAAAACAAGACAATATATTGTTCAGGGGGAAAAAATAATCAAATCTGACAATGTTTTGAAATACTGATAATATTTAATTGTTAAGATATTGGTACTGAACAGAAAAAAGTATTCATATTTTCTAAAAGGTATTAAATTCCAGATTTGCACAAGAGTATTAAATACCCGGCCGGCAAGCCAGCATTGAGAAAGTATTGGTATCATTGGGGCACTGTTTTTGTCCACTACTTGTGATTTGCCACTAGAGGAACTCTCGTTCCATTAAGCGATAATATGGATTGTTAGAACTGTCCATGTCTGGCTTGCTTTGTCTTTTGTAGTTAACTACATAAACATTTACATTATGCAAATATTCACTTAATCTATGACACTACATATCTATCATAACATTTGGCTGTTTGACAGTGCTACAAATTGGTGGCTCTACAGAAAAGCAATAAGGAGGGCAAGATTTATTTCCTAACGATATATATATAAAAAAAAATGTAGATCAAACGAATATTCCTCAAAAACACTAAACTTCATTCATTGTCTTTTCATATTGCTGCATCTCATCATTAGCAGCTGAGATGAATTCCTGGAAAGTTTGTTGCTCTCCAACAGAAGCAGGTCTCACAGAAACACATTTAAACAGGTTTCTTTTTTTGTCATAGTTTCCCATTGACCTGTGAACTCGGCCTCTTATTAGTCGTGGGAGATCCCGATCCTAAACATAAAAATTATGTGCATATAAACATTTTATTTAGTTAAAAATAAAGCAGTTGGATTTTTTTTTTTTTACATCTTTGAATATTTAATTACTCAAGATGTTCATGTTTTTACTTGTGTACAGGCATACCCCGGTTTAAGGACACTCACTTTAAGTACATTCGCGAGTAAGGACATATTTTCAATAGCACCATACCCGTGTCCGTACACTCGCTTCGCGAGTACGGACACTTATTCTGCCCTACAGACCGCCGTAGTAGTGACGCGCTGATTCCCCTCGCCCAGCAGGCAAAAGGCAGCTCGCGCATGCGCCTGTCAGCACGTCCTGAACATAATACCGGCTCCCTACCTGTACCGAAGCATTGATAAGTGGGAAAAGGTAGCGCTTCACTTTAAGTACATTTTCGCTTTACATACATGCTCTGGACCCATTGCGTAGGTTAATGCGGGGTATGCCTGTAGTTATTTGTGAATGTTTATACAAATCATTTTTGTTTCAAATATAATACAATTTTTTTTTCCCTACTATCAATGCTCTCTAGTTTAGGCAATCATAAAAAAAATGTATATCCTTAAGAAAGGATACAAATATTAGTGGCAAATCTTAGTATATTAGTGGCAAAAATATACTGAATGTATAATGAAAGGTTACTAATTTATTGTCACATCTTCTGCTTACCTTGCACCTACAACCTTCCCCATCACTGCCCCCAGCCCATCGTATACACCTACAGAGACGCTAACAATGGTGGTCTAACACTGCGTTGCACTTCACTTACTCCCCTACTCCTCTATAAGGCTAGGTCCCCGGTGGAGAATGCCAGTAATTACATTAAATCAATGTAGCTGCCTAGTCTGCCACACTTTCTCAGGCCAATAGCATAATCTCCAATATTTCTCAGATGAAAACAAGTACACGTCTCTATTAAGTAACCAGAATAACTACTTATTATGTGACATTAAAGCAGAAGGTCCCCTCAAAGTACTAAACTGGACATTTTGCTCTTCTCTAAAGTTAACTACTTTTCTGTTGCAGCATAAACATGTTTTTATTTTTTTATTATTTCTTGTACAGAAACAAAGATGACTGCCATTTACGCACACAAGTAAAGAATGTGGCCAATTTTCATTACAAAATCTTATAAGCTTCATCATACAAGCTTCATCCTTTCAAATTCTAGAAAGGGGAAAAGACAACATTGTGAAGAGTTGTTAAAAGCCTGCAAGCTTTTAAATAGCATAGAAATAAAAGAAACTGATTAGTGTAGAAACAAAGATTATATATGTATAGACACACACACACACACACACACACACACACACACACACACACACACACACACACACACACACACACACACACACACACACACACACACACACACACACACACACACATCCTCACAAACTCTTAATGACCAAGTACATAGCAGTGAAAAAAACACAAATAGTAGGATAAAAATAGCAGGTACTGCTCCTGAAAAATGATGAAAATAGAGGAAGCTCTAATTCATGCCTGCTCCTTGGTGCTCCAGAATTGGGATCACTAAACTTTCTTCACTCTGGGGATGCAGTGCAGGGATAGACTATAGGCAGAGGCTTCCAACCATGTGCCTGCACGCTGTGTATTATTACAGGGGGTGGCACAGCCAATTACAATGCAGGAAGAAAGTAAAGAGCAAAAAATGTGAAGGGCCCCACGGATGAATGAAAACCGGTACAAGCAGCTACACTGCTTGGAGGCCGGTACATCCAGTGGAAAACCGGGACAAATTGGTACAGCTGGCGGGGGGCGGTCTGCAATAGGAAATCGCAATAACATTGTCATGTACCAATGTGGCTTCATATTAGTTGACCCCGGAGGCATCTTGATTTTTACTTTCACTTTAGTAACAACTACTGTAGAAAGTTACATTGCTGCTTTTAAGTTAAGTTAAACAATAATAAAACTTAGGTGTGAAAAGTACATACAATTTCATAGAATACACAGGGTACGTTGTTCTTGCCATCACGCAAAAGAAATATCTTTGACCCATTATCACCAGATGTAACGGCTGAATCAAGAGTGGCTAAAAAATACAAATGTAAAACAGATTAAAAAAATAACACACTAAAATAAATGTTTTCAATTCCTGGCTAAATATCACAGTAGCAATTGGAGAATAGTGGAAATCATGAAAATCACATTAACATGAATGTCAAATTAAAACAATTATATGTACAATTTTGATTTAGGGTTTATTTTAGATCAGAATATTTTGCCTCATTCTATTTATCCAATTTAACATCAGAAGTAGAGCTTGCCCAGTAGAATGCATTCATATCCAAAAAATTTTTATGTTTTACACTTAAATGTTTATACTTCAAAACTGTAATAATTTACAACTAGGCCCCAAAAATATAAATAGGGCACCACTTCAACATCAGACATGCTTCTTTTCTATTCTTCTTTTGAAGCTTCTTGAACATTCATTCAGAATGCACATACAACCAAACCAGAAGCTATCAGAGCTCATGCATGCGCAGACTGCTACTGTGTTAATAGCTTACACAAGGGGTGAACAAACTTTTTAAGTCGAGCCCCTCTTTTCATCTGTGATATTAGTCGGGCCCCCCTGCCTGATGTAATCCAAATCACATGAAAAATACGTTATTAAAAGTACAATATAAATGTGAATACAATTATGAAAAAAATTGCATTTTTCAACATTTTTAAAACTGCAAAACATGACAAATGTTATTGTTTTTTTAACATTTTATATAACTCAGTGTAATAGTATAACACTGACTGCAATTTTTCTCTTACTCCCCCTCCTCATCTCCCCCACATCTCTCATCCCATTTCCGTCTATCTCCCCATCTTTCATTCCCGCTCAGTAGTATTCAGCTGTTTACCATCTACAAGAAAACTGAGGTATTGTTTAGAATACCTAGAATACCTGTGAGATGTGTTTTATACCAGAAGTAACTAGTGAATGCAATTGCAATACCTGTGCAGCCATTTGCTTACCTTGTCAGACCATACATACCTAACACTTCAAACAATAATGCAATTTTATCTGTGTATTGACTCCAGTGTTTCATGCTGTCGATGGACGCAGGTATGATGCGTAAGGAATTTCCCTTTTCTTTGAATGTCACTTGATATATGGGAACTTTCTTTATTAAAGTGACAGAAAATCATGTTAGTAGTCTTATTAGTGATTTCAAAGATATCAATACATTTTTTTAACTCCTTAGCATCACACAATGTAGTTCCAAAAACAGACAACGAATAATCAGAATTTGTAAATAAACAAAAATACAGTAACAACTTTAATAAAAAATAGAGTACAAAATGCTCAACATCTTGGTCGGCTCCTGATATCTCAGGGATTTTGTGGTCATTTTTTAATTACACTGTGTGTCATGATAATATCATGAGATATTATGTATTTTAATCCATATGGTGCTTCCGGGGTTAATGTGATTGGAGTTTTATTTTAAAAATACCATATGTTGGGGTTGTAACAGGTCAGGACTTTTTCCAGGTTTGTCTTCATAGGATTGGCGGTGCCTATTCTGTATCGTCCACTAAGTGTGCCAGATGGGTTGCAGGTTGTTGATATAGTCTCGAGATAAGGGCAGTTGTCTTGCCAGAGGTGGGAATAAAATATGGCCCGTGTGACAACTTTATAAACAGGATCTTTTTCAAGCTAGCTTAAAAAGGCATTCTCTGGCGGGTTCTACATGGTTTGGGGTGTGTGGCTAAGTATTAAACCAGAGTGTTTATTAAAAATGAAACTATCATGTGATGTCATCTCCTCTGCATAATAAGTTACAAATCTGTAATCGTGTCACAGAATGGGATGTTCTGACATCACAAACTGCATGTTCAACAGCTCCTGGGGAACAGATATTCATTTGTCGCTCAGGTTTAGTAGTAAAACGGTCATACTTAGTCTTGCGCGTCCACCATGAGCACCTGAATGTATTGATGTGACTCACTTGTGTGTAAGTGTTACAGAAATGAAATGCTTAGTGTGTATTTACTGAGGCAAAGTTTTAAAATGCCGGTTTGAAAAGTTTTTTTTTACTCTGTGGTAAAACTGTTAATCTCACAGACGATTTACGTCGGGGGGGTGGGCTTATGTGGTTTCCATGGGAAAAAAAAGAACATTTAAGTCTGGGCAATGTATTAGATTTTAAGATTTCAACAGAGGTGTGTTTGGACCAAACACGTACTATCTCCTGTTCCTGAACCAGTGACCTCTCTGGAAAATACCTATGGTATGGTAATAGGGTTTTCTGTTTATATCTATCCTTTTTATTTTGAGAAACTGTTCTGCATTTATTGTAATTGTATGTTCTTGTCATCTATGCATTGTATTTTTAGATATATCAAAAACATTTAATAAGTGATGCTTTGGGCTATGAATAAACTGTTGCACGCTCTGGAGAGAGTATATACATTTTCGGACACATTTTTATCCAACAGATTTTTTGTGTTAAAGCTGCAGTTCAAGCAATATCCTACTTATGTTTTTTTTTTAATAAATCAGTTTTGTACTATGAGAAAATACTTGTGGCATTTATTTTTTTAAGACAATGTTAATGTATTCTAATGTAGCAAGCACTTTTGTTTCTATAGAAACCATTTACAAAGTCGCACTCCCTTTCTCTTCTGAGACAGGATTTGGCTCGAGCCCTGCCTTCTCTCTAGCAGTGTACCAATTATATCTAGTAACTGCTTGGTCACATGATCTTCCACACAGAACTTTGCATCTTGGGTACTCTTGTGCAGCCCTAACAGTGAATTAAATAGCCCCTGATTCAGTGATCGATTACAGGAGAACCGATCGATCGGCAACTTAGCTAATCACTTGTTAGTGTGCAGATTGTATTGATGCACATATCGAATGGAATTTTTTTATTTTTTAAACGGCAGCTTAAACTGCAGCTTTAAGTGCATTTTTTTTCTATTATAAACAGGGACCTGAGACCCTAGCAAAGGATCTCGGGTGGTGGCTTCGTAAAGATGACTGCAATTGAGTAAGTGGTTACTATTAACTCATTGGAAGTACCCTGCGCAGGCGAAAGGCAAGTTGGCTACAGTAGCCGTGTGTATTAAACCTGATTGCATATCTAAGTCACGTGCCCACTTGTGTGCTGTTCCTGACAGGTGGTATATTGGGACGGATTTAGGGGAGATGTTAACTAATTTGAAGGACCTTTGCGAAGGTGAAAAGTGGGGCAGCTTGCGGGCTGTGTATTAATCCTTGTCCTTTAGAAGAGATATTGTCCATTTGATGGACCTCTGCAGAGGTGAAGTGGGACCGCTTGCGAGCATTAACCCTTGTCCCCTATGCAGGTCACGTGCTCACAGGTGGGGCGTACGTGACACTGTGTAATGAATCAACTTTAATATTTGTAATTGCGCCAGAAACCTTATAGGGCCTTGCGGATAAGATTATTGTGCACCTCAACATCTCTATTTAATGTTAGTGATATGCTTTTGTACCATATTACAAATTTGGATCTACTAATAAAACAATTTACTTACACTTTTTTTTCACTTAATTTTAAAAGTCTGTGCTGCACTTAAAGGCAATGCTTCATAACAATGCTGTTATCAGACAAATAAAATAGAGCAGCACACCACATTTATTAACAGTTAGCCAATTCATGGAACGTACATTTTGTTACCATTGTGAGTCAGTCATTGCCATTTCATTTACATACTGTATTGTTTGGTGTTTAAAACTTGTACATAATATATCCCCACATGATAAGTAATAGTTCTTTGCAAGTATCTGTTTATGCAAATTAAACTGAAACCAGTTACCCACAATTCACTGGGGGAAAAAAAAAGTACAAATCTTACCTGAACCATTTCTTCTTCAGGCATATCAGTAAATACATTATCTTTACTTATTTTAATGCTATTTTTAAAGGAATATGATGACTTATGATCCTTTGTTCCTGTTGATGTACCATGACATTGTAATGGTCTTTGAAATGTTGTCAAAGATACTTGGTCTGACAATTTGGTTCGCGATTGCATTTGTAAAGAGTGATGTTCATGACTTCTTTGCTGTTTTAAGCCTCCCAAAGTATGCATTTGTTCATAATGACCTTTAGTATCAAAAATTACATCTGTTCTTGAATTTTTATGCATGTTTTCATCTCCTGGCCAGATGTTCTGTTTTTCTCCTGTGGAACTGTAATATTGCTTGATTACTTTTCAAAACCGTCAATTACAAGAGGCACAAACAAATTCAGGATAAAGAAATATCATGTTTAAATTGCTAGAAAAAAAATATGTACAGGCACACCCCGCATTAACGTACGCATGTATGTAAAGTGAAAATGTACTTAAAGTGAAGCACTACCTTTTTCCCACTTATCGATGCATGTACTGTACTGCAATCATCATATACGTACATAACTGATGTAAATAACGCATGTGTAACAGGCTCTATAGTCTCCCCGCTTGCGCACAGCTTCGGTACAGGTAGGAAGCCGGTATTGCTGTTCAGAACGTGCTGACAGGCGCATGCGTGAGCTGCCGTTTGCCTATTGGGCGATATGTCCTTACTCGCGAGTGTACTTAAAGTGAGTGTCCTTAAACTGGGGTATGCCTGTAATGCGACTTTCTTTTCAAAATTCTAACAAGCAGACCTTTTTGCTGGGTTTGCTTAAAACACAAAGAGCTCATTAAGCACTGATGCAGGGTACTGCAGCCCACTCCGGCATCAATTGTAATTTAAATCAATAGTAATTTACGTCAAATCGGGGTGCAATACCCCTCATCGGCGCTTAATGAATACAGTAGTGCAGTAATTCCTGTGCTCGAGGAGATTTTAGTCCTGTTCAACAGCACTGGGACGCAGCTTTATAGCATATTAAAGTAGAATCTTAGGGTGTGATTCACAAAGGTCCGTTGTGGGATAACGTGCCTGATCCAACATTAACAGCTATTGACTATGAATAGTAGTTACCATAATATTGTGTTTGTTAAGCTGCAAAGGATGTTTGTGGATCACCCCCTACAAAGTATTGCGTACTTCTGTTAAAAGTCTTTTATACAAAATTATTAACTCAGACAAATGTTATCATTGTTTACATACAGGAAAGTTTACTTTATTTTTTCAATCTAACAGCTTTTAATGTGAAATGAAAACAGACCTCTTTTACAGAAGTAAAATAGAGGGAACACAAAGGAGCCAATTCTATATGTGCTGAAGCGGCCGATCGCGCCGTTTTCAGCCGCAATTCCCTATTAAACTCAATGGGCGATGTCGGCTGAAAGCGTCCATATGTAATCAGCCCCTAAATGTATTAAAGGGTTGGGGATCAATCCAATACACGAAGTAAAAAGCTTGAAATGTTCCTTACATTGCATTACAACCAGTTGTTTGGGGTTTATACTGTTGATTTACCAGGTGATGCGACACAGGATGTGATAGCCTAGGTAAACATTTTTTTACAAAAATAAGTATTACATAAGACATTAATAAAGTTTTTTAAACAAATAAAGTGATTTGAAATATGCCTTGAACCATTTATAACTATTTTTATGAATATATATTTGTTGCAAATTCTGTATGTGTTTGAAGAGAGTTTATAGAGTTTGGCTTTTACCTTTCCTTCTGAACAGTAGAAAAGAAACAGGGCAAAGGATTGAGAGTGCATGAAAAAAATAAAGACCACAGCCAGCAATGAAGGTAAGAAAAGGAGGATGTATGCAGAGATTTGTGGAACCTATGTAATACCCACAAATTATTATGAAACAGGACACTACCAGACAAACACAACAAATATGCTTACAGTTATGAGCAGACCATGGCTTCACTGCAACAGCATCACAATGAGTAACCTACGATTATCGTTGAGTCCGCTTGGAAGTTGGTCTTTCACTGTAATGCTGTGGGGACTGTTGCTCTGAACCCCCGGCCAGCTCATGCATGTTTACCACATTGATTTGGCTGGATGTCTGTATTTGCCAGTGACTACACTGCAATTATATCTACCTTTAAAGATTCTGCTTTTCTAAAATCTTTAGATTCATATTTTTTTAGTGTTACAGTTGTCTTAATACTTTGTGTATATACAGTATGGTGCTAGCGGGGCCATTCACATAGCAGAGCACCTGTTTCAAGGTTGTTGCATAATATCAATTAGCTTCACTGCTCAACAGGAAATATAGTAAATGTATATCACTTTATTAGTTCCACATTGCAAACATATGGAAAACATTTGCCATACAACATGGGAGATGGGAAACATGGTAAAAAAATATATAACTTTATCAGTTCCACATTGAAACAAGTTGTGTGTGCTGAGCACGCGCATTTTAAGTGAAACTTATTTGTCTTTAGTCACAGATACTGTATTTGTGATGGTGATATTTATAATTAAAATTCAAAACCCAATGTCAAGAAGTTTGACTTAGAGTGTGCGTGCTCGACACAAAACTCTGTTTGAGCTATTTGCACTTATATAGTTATACTGTCTCTTGGTGTTTATGTGCGTGTGTGCGTTTCTGTGTGTGTGTGTGCGTCTCTGGTGCCTGTGTGTGCGTATGTGTGCATGCCTCTGTGTGTGTGTCTGCCTCTGTGTGTGTGTGTACCTGCCTCTGTGTGTGTGTGTGTGTGTGTCTGCCTGTGTGTCTGCCTCTCTTTGTGCGTGTCTGTCTGTGTGTGCGTGCCTGGGTAGGTGCCACTGTCTCCCAAGCGCCGTGTCTGGTCCCCACTGCACATGTGTGCCGAGTCCAGCCGCCACTGCGCATGTGCGCCAGAGTCCAGTTGCCACTGCGCATGTGAGGCGAGACCCGGCAGTGTTTTTTTGCACATGCGCGATGGTAACACGCGACGGGCGTGAGCAAAGGTGCGCATTAGTACCGTGACATCACTCATGTTGCGGTTTTTCCTTACAATGCAAGGATTTTTACCCATGAAAACCCTGTAGGCGCCAGCAAAGAAGTTTTACTTCAAAAATATGCACAACAAACTTTTTCAAAGATATTTTTAATGTGGATCTAATAAAGTGATTTTTTTTTACTGTTTCCTAGATAGCTGTGGAGTTTCCTTAGTAAACTATTCTTGCTGCAATCCCACATAGATGGACAGAAAACAACCTTCTGCAAAGAATTTAACATTTGGCTTTCCTAAACCACTCCAATCATGCTACTTGCAAGTGTTGCCGTTTATTTATTTTTTAAAGTTTAAATTTTTAGAGGCCTCTGAATGCAGAGATGTTTGTCCATCAAATGTTTTCTTTAGCTTTATCCCACGCTGTACTTCCTAGAGAATCAATAAAGATTAGGGGAGGAGGAGATCACTTGCTGAACAAAGTGACATCAGAATAAAGGGACCAGCCAGAGGAAAGTATTACCCTCCCAAATCTCAGCTCCCCATATTTACAATCTAACTTTAAAAATTATTTTAAAATACTTGTAGGCGTCAGATTTGTGTTAAACGGCATAAATCACCCAGATGTAACCCTTAAACATGTTACTGCTATTTGTACATTGTGATCCTAGGAGGGATTGTCCTTTTAATCTGCTGTTTATGTCTTTACTCTGTTTGCAATGAGCATCGAGGACGCTTCTAGGGCCGCGGTACCAGTGTGCACTGTAGCATGCGCACGTGCACAGAGCTTCACCGCGATCTGGGAGAAGCAGGAGATTGCGACGGGGGCATGGCTGGGGTTTTCCAGGGGCGTGGCCATGACCTCACGCGGCTGGTTCGCCCTCATTGTTGGAACCGCCGTGGCCACCCCTCCGTCGCAAATTGTAAATACAATTGGAATGTCTTTGGAAAAACTTATCGTACAGCTCGGCTGCACATTCCGCGCGAAGGTACATACTGGGCCCAGCCCCATTGAGGGGCGGTGCTTGTTTGCGCAGTGCACGCCGAGGCGTGCATTGTAGAAGGCACAGGGACCGCGGCCTGGGTCTCGGACGATAAATTTCTAGGGGATGTATATATGTTTCTACTTAGAATAAAAAGCATAAAACAATGTGCTGCGCCACTTACCCACCGTCCATCCCTTTTCCTGGGTAATTTGGTTGGGGAATTCTGCTTTCCCATACTAAATCTAAAAACAAGATATGTTGGGGGTGAGGAAACAGTATCATCTCTTCTCCAGTACATGTGTTTTCTTGTACAAGTCACTATTTATTTAAAAATGAATAAACTTAAGTAGATAAACTACTTGAAATTTGGAAAAATCATCAGTGTAACCCACCTAATGTTGGAATCCTGCAATAAATTATCTGACTTCCCCACTCCTGCTACTGTTTCCAGAAGGAAAACTGGCATCTATACTTATGCAATGAAATTCACTTTGCATAAATTGCTCTTGATTTTTTTTCTACAAAAATCCTCACAAAACTTACCTGTTGACATGGCAGAAAAATCAAAACTTTCAGGAACCAGATTAATACCACTCGTACTCGGCTCATTTCTCTGAGGAATTGATGTTAGTGGCTGCCTATTTCTTTTTTTCGGGTTGAAGAGCGGCACAGGAAGGTAACCTGTATGTGAAACAATAGCACTTCCAGTAGCATGGAATACAATTACTTCAATATGAATTTGGTCAGCCAGACCCTCCCTGCACCTGGTACATACAAATAACCATTAGTAGTGTAGTTATTGTACTTGTGCTGGTTGGAGCAATCCCCATGGAAATCAAATAACTTGCATCTTAAATTATCTGTGTAATAGGTACAGCTATTCTTATAGGAGTCAATAACATGCAAGATGTTTCGGATTTAAGAACACATTTTCAGAGACTGGAAAAATTATTGACAAACAATAAAGATTTGGTGGGATATTATCACCTTGGAAAACTAAATCAAATTAAAAAAGAATACAAGGGGCATGAGGGTGAAAAAAACACCAACATTTGGCTTCCAGAAAGCTAATTTTGAGCAACAATGGATAACAAACATTGAACAACTGTTCCTTTAAGTTGATGGAACTCATCATTCAATAGAAATCAAAGGAAATCTTACAGAAACAAATTAAAGAACTCCAATCCAAACTCCAATCATTCCAGGATCTAGAGGGGTTTAAGGAATTTGACTCCATTTTGGCAAATACTATTGAAGAAATAGAAAAAGACATAATGGGCAAAAAGCAGAACAAATTTGATAGAGACCGTGCCGACTAAGAAAAAAAGCAGGTATACAACTGGCAAAGACTGAATCTGGACCAGGAACCATCTTTTAAAGGGTCTACAAGATACCACATACAGATCAACACCACGCAAATCAATTCTTAAAAGTAAATTAGTTGATTATCAAAGTGGGGATTCGGATATATCTGATGTGGAGGGCACTTCACACTCGGTCTCCTTTGTCAATCCAGATGACCATCCAGGATATCACTCAAGAGGGACATTGAATGTCAGTGGAAAGGATGCACATACTTCGGGAGGACAGTGTCACGCTGTGCCCACCACAAACTAGACGAGACACTCATTACTGAGGTGGGAATAGAGTAAACACCACCGACAGGTACGGGAATCTGATCTGGAGGGTGCGTAGTGGCTCGCGCCGGGTCAGGAGCAGGGAGGGTAGAGGAGTAGTGAATACTTGCCGAGTTGAGGGTAATAGAAGTACGAAACGTTGGAGGTACTAGTTGCTGGGGTCGGTGCTGGAGAAGGTACAATAGTCAAGGTCCGAAAGCCGAGCTCAGGTTGGAGAGTTGCGGAGGGTCGAGGATAGCCACGGTCGGGGTTCCAGAGAGGCGGTCGTCCAAAGGCAAGCCAAGGTCGGTACACGGGAGATCAAACAAGACAAGGAAGGATATCTAGGAGACAAGAGAGGTAAGCACAGGAACAGGAAGCTTATGCTCAGCCAATGTGCCAGTGGCACTGCTGAGCCTAAATAGGTAAGACAGCCCAATAGGAGCAAGAGGCGGAACCGGGGCGTGTTCGTGCGGAGCCTGTGATAGGCTATGGTAAGGAAGCCAGGTGAGAGTGTTGAGGCAATCAGTGCCTGCTGCCACAGAGCTTGGGTGCGTGGCACACGTCACGCGCGTGTGCGCCGCGCACAGGGAGTGTGCGCCGTGATCCGGAGGCGGGAACTCCCGCTGTGACCCCAGCCCACATGCGCCCACGCGAGGACGCCTTCCGGCGCGAGGAGCCACACGCATGCGCGGAAGAAGCGGGAGTGCACGTGAGAGAGCGCGAGTGCTGGGCTCCATCAGCGGCCGTCAGGGCAGGTAGGGGAGTAGTGCGCCTGCGTGAAAAGGTGCGTGGCACCTGGCTCCTGACAGTACCCCCCCCCTTCAGGAGCGACCTCCGGGCGACTCCGGTAAGGTTTGAGGGGAACTTCTGGTGGAACCTCTTGAGAAGGACAGGAGCATGGATGTGATGATGAGGGATCCAGGATCGTTCCTCAGGTCCGTATTCCTTCCAGTGAACACGGTATTATGTAGAGTTCTTCTGGAAATTCTGGAATCAATAATGGACTGAACCTCGTATTCTTGTTGACCGTGTATGAGTTGCGGGATTGGAGCGGAGGATGAAGGATCTGGGAAACGGGTACTCTGAAATGCAGGTTTGAGGAGAGATACGTGGAAGACCGAGGGAATCTTCATCGCGGGTGGAAGTTGTAGGCGGAAAGCTACTGGATTGATCTTCTCCAGAATGGGGTAGGGCCCCAGGGATCTGGGTGCTAGCTTGAGGGTAGGCACTTTGAGTCAAATGTTCTTCAAAGAAAGCCATACCTTGTCCCCAGGTTTAAATTCAGGAGTCCCACGGCGGTGGCGATCGGCCTGACGTTTCTGTCTAGAGATGGCCGTCTTAAGGTTCTCCTGGATTCCTCTCCAGGATCTTTGTAAGGACAAGATCCGTTCATCAGCCGCTGGAACATCGGAGGGTGAGGTGTCAATGGGGAGTCGGGATGGATGGAACCCAAAGTTGATGAAGAATGGTGAATTTTGAGTGGATTCATTCCGTAGGGAATTGTGAGCAAATTCAACCCAGGGCAGGAGGTCCACCCAATTGTCCTATGTATCCGCAATGAAACAGCGTAGGTACTGCTCCAGCGTCTGGTTGGTTCTCTCCGGTTGCCATTATACTGTGGGTGATACCCAGAGGAAAAATGAAGGGAGATGCCTAGTCTTTGGGAAAACGCACACCAGAATTTGGAAATAAATTGGGGACCCCGATCAGACACGATGGTTAATGGAACATCATGAAGGCGAAAGACCTCTTGGATAAAAATATTAGCAAGGGAAGAAGAGTTCGGTAAACCTGTTCCAGATTCTTCCCCCAGAGATACTTTATGCACATTTAGAGATTTCTGTTTACTCATGGATATGGGGGAACTCTGGGATGATCCCTCCCAGACTTCACCCATCCCTGCATTTAGTGAATGTAGTTCTAAACTGAAAAGAAAATCTATTTTCTATCCCACACATGTTAAGGTTCATTTCCTAAGAATGTTCGAGAACCTGGTAATTAGAGATCTACGTTTGCTAGCGCATGGTTATTCTTTTTCTTATATTAATCAGAACAACCTAAAAAAAAGATGAACTAATAGCTATGAAATTTCTACAAGAGAATACTGCAATAGTTATCTAGAATGGGGATAAGGGAGGTGTGATGGTGGTTCAGAGTAGGACTGACTATCTCAAGGAGGTGTTACGCCAACTTTGTGATGTGTCTTCCTACTCTGAACTACCATCAGACCCCACTAATGAATTTGTAAAAAAAAATTATGGATCTCATTGACTTAGATTCTGAATTTAAGATTTTGTCAAATGAGATTAGGTTTTTGGTTAACCCTCATCCTGTTATCCCGATCTTCCACCATCTCCCAAAGATCCATAAGACGTTGGTCGACCCTCCGGCTGGCCAATTGTCTCTAGTATTGTATCTTTGGGAGATGGTCTCTTCCGTTATGTTAACAGTTTTTTGCAACCCTATGTTAGGAATCTTCCTTCTTTTATTTTGGACTCAGGAGACCCACTAGCCCAACTTGGGAGTGTCCGTAGGGAAAAACAATATATCTGGGTCACGCTTGACGTGACGTCCCTTTATTCAATTATTCGTCATGACCTGGGGTTGACAGCTGTCCGCCACTTTATAGAGGGTCCAGATAGTTCACTTTTACACACGGTGTGTATTCTTGATGCAATCTCATTTCTACATAGTCACAATTACTTTTTGTTTGATCATAAATTTTATTTACAATTACAAGGCACTGCAATGGGAACAAGTTTTCCCCCCTCCTATGCAAATGTATTTATGGGGTGGTGGGAATCTGAGTTTATTTTTGGTAGCACTAATCACTTTAGAGACAATATTATTTTCTATAAAAGATTTATAGACGACTTAGGGCCTCATGCAGAGAGCAGCGCTATTTGCAATCTCGCCATTTTCCGGAGAAAATCACGCTAAAAACAGCTGAAAATGGCGAGTTAGGAAAAAAGCGCCATTTTTTTTTCTATTTGAAAATCTCGCCGCGCGGCTGGCGAGAAACTACATCTCGCCAGTCTGAAAAATATCCGAATTCAGAAAGGCGCGCTCGCCATCTAGCGGCTGTTTTTGGCGCGATTTTCTCCACCAACTAAAGTTGGCAAGAAGCAGGAGCTCGCCGGCTATAGGGAAACAAAAAAAAAATGCGCGATTTTTTTTTTCCCTTTCAGCTGCGCGCATCTCCTCATTTACAATTCTCCACATGCAGTAATGCTAAAAATAGTAGATTTCGCCCATTTCTGCATATGGAGAATAAAACTCTCCATTAAACCTACTTTTTATTCCCCTGTCCAAATTTAAATAGCGCTGCTCTCTGCATGAGGCCCTTAATCATTATTTGGAATGGTGACACTGACACACTGATTTCTTTTATAGATTATATTAATGATAATACGTATAACTTAGTATCCACTTATAATTTTAGTTTTCACCAGATTCACTATCTGGACCTTCTATTGTATATTGATTTATATAAAAACAGTCAGACGGATGTGTTCCGGAAACCTAATTCCAGGAACACATTCCTTAGGTCGGACAGCTGCCACCACCAGGCAGTTATAAGAGGTTTTCCTAAGGCTGCGTCCAATTTAAGTCTGTCCGGCCACGTTGGTGACGTCACCACTCGCAAGCATGAGCGCGGTCCGCGGCACGGGGGACGCAGCCTAAGGGGCAGTTCCTCAGACTGTGGAGAAATTGTTCAACCCAGGAGGTTTTTGAGCTGCAGTCTGAGGAACTAAGTGGTCGCTTCCTGGAAAGGGGGTATAAGATGGAGGATCTTGAAGAAGCCTTCAATGAGGCCACGAAGATAGAAAGGCATACTCTAATACCTGATCAAGACTCAAAAATTGGTCTAAGAAGGGATTTAAGAACAAAAAGGGATACTTTAATTACCAGAAGTGTTCCACTAATTCAACTAACCTGGTAATGGATGATTCCCCTTTATTTGTATTGCGATACAATCGGTGTAGTAACCAGGTTAAAACAATAATACACAAACACTGGAATTTACTTAAAATGGATCATCATTTGTGTAGATTTGTAGTCAGGACCCAAATTTGAGTACAGACAGGCAAAAACTCGTGTAGTTAATACTCCAGATACGACACACATCTGATTTGTGAAGAAGGTATCTTTTCGATGTGGCTCACGTAGGGCTTGCCCATACATGAAACCATCCTCATGTTTCTTCTCCCGCATCCCACACAAGAAATTTCCTGTCAACAGCTTTATAAACTGTAAAAGTGAATATGTGATTTACTTGTTGACGTGCAGATATGGGAGAAGGTATGTGGGGCGGCCGACGAGAGCCCTTAAAGTTAGAGTGCAGGAGCACTAGAGACTTATTAGGAAGAATGACTTGACACACCCGGTGTCCAAAAACTTTGTGGAGTGTGGACAGGGTGGTGAGAAGAATTTTTCATTTATGGGGATAGAGAAAATTTCTATGAACGAGCGAGGTGGGAATAAAATTAATTTATTAGATCGCAGAGAGGCCTTCTGGATCTTTATTTGAGAACTCGTGTTCCAGAGGGCATCAATGTGGAATGGAATTTAAGCCATTTTTTGGGTTAATCAGTTTTATAGATACTAAGGATAATATAAAATTATTCCATAGAATCGATACCCTTTCTAAATACATTTTCTATTTAAGAGTATGTCCTGGATATAAGAATATTGGATATGTATTATCAATATCAACACCCCCCCCCCCCCTTCTTTAGGGAATCTGTTATTAGCTATGTATGCTTAATTCATTTTTGGTCATTATTAATAGCTCATGTGGATAGTGGACTTTAAAGAGAATTTGTTTATTGGGTTCTCTTGCGAAACTGTGATTGCATTCTGCTATAAGAAAATGAGGTACTCTTTTGTGTCATATTTGCTATACTTTATTATATACAAATAAACATTTTTTCTTTCTTTTTTGCAACAGACACAATTAATATATGTTCTATATATACATCGTTATTTTTAATATGCTTGTTTTTCTCGTGTTTTGTTATTGTGCTAGTAAGACTGCAATTTATTTTAGGTCATTTTTAATGATGCTAATGTCAAGATAGTGTTTACTATGCTGTTTGTCCCCTCTTTACTGAGCCTGTCCTCTCCGCTGGGGTCTGAGATGTTTGATGTGGGGTTGGGGGTGCTCGCATGCAGGAGCATAGGAATGCTTAGGCCGAGTCCCCGCTAGCGCTGAGCGGGCGGCGTTTGCGGCAGTTACTTACATATATAGATAAATGTAAGTCCCCGCCCACGCGGTGCGCGCGTGCACACACGCTCAGCCGCGATCGGCGCTTAGGTAAACAAAAAACCTATACTTACCCGCGCGCTCAACTACCCGCAACGCCCCCCACCTCCCCCGCGCGAGCGTACAAGCAGGACACCCGGCGCTCATGCTTGGAGCGCTCCCCAAGCATAAGTGCGCTCAGCACCAGCGGGGACTCAGCCTTATGTGTGCACATGCGCGCCTTTGCGCATTGACGTCGGGACCAGCGGCGAGATGGGGAGGAGACAGCAGCAGTGTGGTTCGCAGCTGATATCCGTGGCGCCGAGCAGCTTAGGCATCTGGCGTCGGGATGAGGTGCACTCGCACGCATGGGGAGCGCATACGTTGCGTCCTGCCGTTCCTGGCGCAAAAAAGGCCACGCTTTTCAGGTTTAAAAGGGGATCAGAGATTATTCCTTGATAAAGTAGCCCGTACAAAACGCATAGGAGAATTGTGTACCTCCTTTTTTGATGGATTTTTCAATAAAATTTTATTTTTTTGGACCCTACTCCCTTGGTTGTGCACTGCCTTTTTTTCTTTTTTCTCTTTCTTTAATAAGGTGCAAGATGCTTGCTACATAGGTACAGTTGAAGAGTATGGTGTCACCCAACACCAAAAGTGACATTGCCCAGGGACATGAGGGAAGGGGAGAGAGGTATGAGGGTAAGGTGAGGAGACAAAGACATGGGGGGGTGGGTAACATGGGGAGGCAGGAGATAGAGGTATGGAGAAGAAACATGGGTAGAGAGCAAACTAGACAGACAAGGATGGTCAAGAGAGAAATATAAAGAAAATGGGGCAATCAGGTTACCTACACTTCTTAAATTACATATATACACACATATATATATATACACACACACATACACACACACATATACACACACACACACACACACACACACACATATATACACATATATTTTGAACTGGTAAATTCCTATACTTCCTAACTATTTTTTAAATCTCTGCAAAAAAAATGTATACAAGATAGTCAGACGGTTTAAAATAACTCACTTCTTTTCTTTCCAAATCCTACTCACTGTTTTTGCTAAACGTTAAACGAGCAGCAGGAGAAACATATTGCGTATTTACCTGGCGCGGCCCGCTTTGAATGATCTGGAAAACTTCTTTTCATTTTCTAACACCCCCGGCTCACACGGCGCTTTCTTCACAAAGTCACACAACTGACAGACACGCGGCGTCTTTTCCCGCCACAATCACGTGCCCGCGGCTCGCGCGCAGGCTGTCTCTCCCTTCAGCGCGCGCCTTCCCCCTCCGGTCACTTTGCCACACAGCAGTTCTTTCTGCAACCCTCGCCTGCACGTGACTCGCTAGCGTCACACCTGTCACAATACAAATTACAACAGTTACAGTTTCTAGTTCTCTGCTTCGAGCAACAGATTTTGTTTTTGTCACGCGCCCTGCCTCTTTTTTTTTTACATTCGTCCTGCTCTCTGTCAGTCCATGTTAGCAGTTTTTCCTCTTTGGCGGGAAAAAGCCTGGCAGCACATTATATATTTTTAAACGCAGCGGGCAAGAGATGTGAAGTTTCCGAGAGCCTATAAAAAAGGGAGTTGGTGGCTCTGGGGGAAAAAAAAAAGTACTGAAGGAGATAATAAAAATCAATTTGACTGACTCAAAATCAGTGCTATTTTCTTAAAGTCAATTATGCTAGACAGATCTGAGAATTACAATAACTTAATATCAACTTAATATCGTCATGAGACTATTGCCCATTCTATTCCACATGTGCCCCAAAACAGTGAATTCCTGCATCTGTTGTGCTTCAATGTGAATTTTAAGTCAAACTTTGTCTTTTGTCACACAAATAGTATTTGTGATGGTGATATTTTTAATTAAAAAATCAAAACAATTTCAGTGACAAAACACAAAGAAGTGTGACTAAGGCTGCGTCCCCACTAGCGCTGAGCTCGCTGAGCGGGCGGCGCTTGGCGAGGTGACTTGCATATATATATATATATGCAAGTCCCTGCTCAACTGCGCGCGCACACGCTCACCGGCGCTCGGCGCTTAGGTAAATACATTTTTCATACTTACCAGCGTGCTCAGCCGTCGTTGGTCACTGTTTTGTCACAGATATTGTATGATATTTTTAACTAAAATTCAAAACACAATGTCGGTGACAAAATTTGACTTAGAACGCGCGTGCTCGGCACACACCTGTTTTAGCTATTTGCACTTCTATAGTTATACTAAGGCTGAGTCCATAGAAGGACAAGCAGCGCTGAGCTGTGCGGACGCTCCGCGCTGAGCCCCTGCATGTTCCATTAGGATGTCTTTAGAGGGGGCTCACGCGAGCGTCCGCAGGCGTGCTGAGGCGCTGGATTTTTCAGCCGACAGCCAAACTGTTTTTCAGAACGCTGTCGGCTGAAAACATCCAATCAGCGCGGAGCAGTGACGTTGACGTCGGTGTGTCGCGGGCGATTGGCCCAATGACGTCACTGCCCCACCTCCCTCAGTCTCCCCCCGCCTCCCGATCGCGCCCGCTGGCTCGCCTTCATGGGCATGAAATCGCGCAGATTTCAGCAGGCGAGCCTCAGCGTCAGCGCGGTCTAGCCCTGCTACCCCTTCTATGGCCCCAGCCTAACTGTCTGTGTGTGTGCGTGTGCGTCTCTGCGTGTGTGTCTCTGTGTGTGCTTGTGTCTCTGTGCGTGTGTATGTGTGTGCGTGCATGTGCGTCTGTGTGTGTGTGCATGCGCATCTCTGTGTGTGTGTGTGTCTCTGGTACCTCTGTGCCTCTGGTACCTCTGTGTGTGTGTCTCTGCTACCTCTGTGTGTGTCTGTCTCTGGTACCTCTGTGTGTGTGTCTCTGTATGTGGGTGCCTCTGGGGCCTCTGTCTCCCAAGCTGGCTTGTTGTTTCTCCTACGCATATCCGGCGAGCCCGGCCGCCACTGCGCAAGTGCGCCGAGCCCGGCCACCACAGCACATGTGCGTCGAACCCGGCATAGATTTTTTTTGCGCATGCACGAGTGCGACGGCGCTCACGTATTTGAACCGTGACATCCCTCGCGTTACAGTTTTTTGTTACAAGACAAGGATTTTTTTCCCATGAAAACCCTGTAGGCGCCAGCAAAAAAATGTAACTTTAAAAAGTTTATCTTATGCTAAGTGCACAATGTATGTTTAATGTATAATAAATACACTTTCAATATAGATTTTCTATGACATTCTTTGTGTTGTACACTATTCACATCTTAACATATTTTAAGATTTTTTTTACCATATTTTATTTCCACACACGTTTATTTACACACCCTGCAAACGGCAAACATCATTTGCTGCTACCCTTGGCCGCCGCCAAAGAGTTTCACTCCTATTTATTTGTGTCTGACTCTACTGCGCATGCGTAAACTGATCCTGCACAAGCGCACTTGCTAACGATTTTTGATCAACTCAAGAGCGCATGTGTGAACTTTTTTCACGCACATGCAAACTAGGTACTACCGCTACTGCGCATGCACTAAATGTATTTCTGCACATGCACACCTGGTACCACCTCTACTGCGAATGCGTGATCTCTATTCCTGCGCATGCGTACTGGGTACCGAATCTACTTCGCATGGGTGATCTTTATTCCTGTGCATGCGTACTGGGTACCGAATCTACTTCGCATGCGTGATCTTTATTCCTGTGCATGCGTACAGGGTACCGAATCTACTGAGCGTGTGCAATCTTTATTCCTGCGCTTGCGCACTGAGTACTGTAACAGGTGCTGAGACTGAGCATTTAAAAGGTGAATCAGCCAATCGGTGAACTGCTGGTCAGCAGAGGCTGAAAGTGAAACCAGGGTGTTTATTCGTTTGTGTGCAGAGTGCACACAGCAGAAGCTGATGAGAAAAGCCTGCATCAAGTCAGAATCAAACTCTGGAGCGGAGCTTGCGCATGTTCCTCACAGTACTCCCCCTTCAGGAGAAACCTCAGGACGCTCCAGGAATGGTTTCGAGGGCTGTCTCCAGTGGAATGACCAAACCAGGCAAGAGACGTGGAATGACCAAACCAGGCGAGAGACGTGAAGTCGATCCCTTGGGGATTCAGGAACGTTCCTCAGGGCCAAAGCCCTTCCAATGGACCAGGTACTGGATAGTGCCTCTGGATCGCCTGGAGACCAAGATCCTCTGTACCTCAAACTTCTATTCTCCCTCCACCAGGACAGGTTCTGGAGGCGATGGGGACCAGGAGACCTGGGATCTTGTACAAAGGGTTTCAGTAGGGACATATGGAACACAGACAGGATCTTCATGGAGGCTGGGAGGCGTAGCCGGTATGCCACCAGATTGACCCTCTCGATGATAGGAAAAGGGTCAATAAATCTGGGAGATAACTTCGTCGTAGGTGCTTTTAACCTGATGTTTTTGGTATAAAGCCATACCTTGTTACCAGGATTATATGCTGGTATCTCATGACAATGCCGGTCTGCTGGCCTCTTTTGCATGGATACTTCTTTCAGAAAGTTGTTTTGGATTTTCCCCCATAACTCCAATAGTTGCTGATCCGGTTATCCACGGCTGGGGCTCCTGATTCGGCTCCTAAAGAGGGAAGAGCTGAGGGATGAAAGCCATATTTAGCGAAGAATGGAGATTCTTGAAGGGGTTGCTCTGTAAATTATTATGTGAGAACTCTGCCCAAGGGTAAGAGGTCTGCCCAATCGTCTTGAGTGTCAGAGACGAAACAAAGGATGTATTGTTCAAAGGACTGATTAGTCCGCTCTTTTTGTCCATTAGGCTGGGGGTGATAAGTGGACGAAAAGTGTAAAGACACTCCAAGTTGTTGGCTGAAGGCCCTCCAGAATTTGGAGATGAATTGAGAGCCCAGATCCGACACGATTACTTCAGGGGCTCCATAGAGTCGGAATATTTCCCAAATGAATAACTCTTTCAATGAATAATGAAAGTTTAGCCGCATTAGTTAACCCCTTCAAAGGGATGAAGTGAGTTTGTTTGGAGAACCTATCCACGACCACGAAGATCGTGGTCATGCCCTTAGATAAGGGAAGCTCCACCACAAAGTCCATAGAGATGTGAGTCCAAGGGCAGTCTGGAATCGGGAGAGGTTGTAATAACCCCGTAGGATGATTCCTAGGTGTTTTGGTCCGGGCGCAGATAGAGCAAGAGAACACGAAGCTCTTAGCATCCTTCCCGATCTCAAGCCACCAGAATCTCCCGTTCCAGCAAATCGATGGTCCTAATTTCTCCAGGAGGACCCAAGCTTTTGAAACTATGGGCCTCATGCAGTAAGCGCCAAAAAGCCGTTTTTCGCCATTTGTTTGCCAAAAATGCCCCGGCGATTCAATAAGCGCCGATAAGCTGCCAAAAACACAAACAATCGGCATTTTTTTTTTCCGAAAAAAAGTTATCGGCAGCCGCGTAGCGATAAGCCACTTTTGGCACTCATCACCACTTTTTGAAACCCGCTCAATTCTAGAAGCCCCGAGCAGCTTTTCGCAGCTGATCGCCACTCTAGAATTGAGATTTTCCCGCCAACCCGGCCTGCCGTTGGCAAGTTGCTGGGGAGAAGTATCGGCACCGGCGGCGGGACGGCACTTAGAAAATATTTTGGCCTTTTTCCTGCCTCGGATTGATGCTGGGGGTCTCCAGAGCTGATACACATTAATACCAGCAACGGAGACCCCCGGCATGCATTCGTGGCAGAAAAAATGCATTTACAGCCCACTTCATTACTTTAGTGGCTAACCGCTAAGGCAATGAAAAAGTTAAGCACCCGTGCCAGGTTTATTGTGGGTAGCGGGGGTGGGTGAAGGTGGTATCTGACCCTTGGTGGGTGTTTAGGCCTTGTGAGGGTGTTGCGGGTGGACTTAACCCCTTCATTACCTTAGCGGTTAATACTGCTACGGTGCTGTTTGCTGGGTGATAATGGTAAAAGACAGGGTTGCAGACCTGTCTAAGACATGCAAATGAATATACAGGCATACCCCGGTTTAAGGACACTCACTTTAAGTACACTCGCGAGTAAGTACATGTCGCCCAATACGCAAATGGCAGCTCATGCATGCGCCTGTCAGCACGTCCTGAACAGCAATACCAGCTCCCTACCTGTACCGAAGCTGAGCGCAAGCGGGGAGACTATAGAGCCTGTTACAAATGCTTTATTTACACGTATATGACGATTGCAGTACAGTACATGCATCGATAATTGGGGGAAAAGGTAGTGCTTTATTTTAAGTACATTTTCGCTTTACAAACATGCTCCGGTCCCATTGCGTACATTAATGCGGGGTATGCCTGTACAGGAATATTTACAGTTGCTTTATGCTTTACTGTGGAGGGTTTTAGTCACTTTTTTTACCCACCATAACCTTAATAGTCGTGGTGATTACCTACTCTTATCTCATTTGAGCAAATGTCAGCAAGCCAACCTCACACTGATGATACCCATCAAGGTTGAAACATGTCTGTGAGTGGGTTAACTGACTTTGCATCTCCCAAGTCCTTGCTTAAAAGCTGTGTTTAAAGCAGCATGCATTGACTAAGGGTTGCTCATGTAATGTGAGCATGAGATAAAAAGTGGCACTGTGTGCTCATTTGCATGTCATTTCCCAGAATCCCTTGCTGCAGTGGAAGTGCTGTTTGCTGGGTGATAATGGTAAAAGACAGGGTTGCAGACCTGTCTAAGACATGCAAATGAATATACAGGAATATTTACAGTTGCTATATATATATAATACACCACCTACATGCAGTACATCTACATCATTTTGGGGATGCACAGCAATGATACTATAGGCCGGCGGTGGCTCTCGAGTGTTCCCCGCAGGTGCCCGGGGGTCCCCACTTGCCTGCAGTACCAATTCTGTGCCCCCAAAAAATAATTTAAAAACACATAAATACTTTTACATAAATACACCCCCCCCACGCCCCCTAACATATACAGTATAGTAATGGGTAAAATTACTATTAATAGTGCATTTGCCCATTTAAAATACATTCATCACAAGAAATAAAATAAATACATATTGCACTCACCCTTGCCCGGCTGCCACGATGAAGGCCATCCTCATCTTCATCACCGTCCATGTCCCCTCTGGTACTGCAAAACATGCACAAGAATAAAAAGAGCCAATGTAATGTCCCCTAACCCCTTAATCACCTTAGCGGTTATTAACCACTATAGTAATTAAGGGGTTAACCCACCAACCCCACCACTCACCGGGAGGCCTAAACACCCTCCCCCACTACCCACTCAGGAGGCCTACCCACCCTGGCATGTGGACAATACCCCCTTACCCCACCCCCGTTAACCACAATAAACATCACTATATTTAATAAACAATACATAACCCACACCCTGTGCCCCCCCATGAATACATGATTTATTCTTTTACATTCAGGGTTAATACCCCAGGCCCACGGGAGTCCCTGGTGGCCCCGACGGGTGTCCGCAGCCCACACAGTGCACCAGAGGGGGGTGCCCACAGGGTCTGGAGGCCCCCGTTAGGCGCCGTGGTCCTCCAGGTGGTCTCCGTGGGTCACCGTGGGCCCCAAATGGGGTCTCCACGGGTGGGCCCGCGGGTGTCTGGGGGGCCCGGGTCAGCCCCACAGGTGTCTGAGGGTCCTCGGGTGGTTCCCACAGGGGTCTGGGGCCCTCGGGTGGTCCCTACGGGTCCTCAGGGCCCCCACAGCTGTAGGGCCCCCGGTTCTTCCCTGCAGGTGTCCCCCGTGGGTCCGCAGCCTTGTACCCGTGGGCGTCCGGGGAGTCCTCAGGTGGTCTCCAGAGGTCCCCGCAGACCTAAGGAACCAATCCTGTATGTAAAAAAAATAAACCTGTCCTATAAATTTAAATAAATAAATACCACCCCCCCCCCCCCAAACACATACAGTAATGTGCAAAATAACTATTATCCAGATATGGATAATAGTTTATTTGTCCATTACAGGTATACCCCGGTTGTAGGACACTCACTTTAAGTACACTCGCGAGTAAGGACATATCGAACAATAGGCAAACGGCAGCTCACGCATGCGCCAGTCAGCACGTCCTGAACAGCAATACCAGCTCCCTACCTGTACCGAAGCTGTGCGCAAGCGGGGCGACTATAGAGCCTGTTACAAATGCGCTATTTACATCAGTTATACACGTATATGACGATTGCAGTACAGTACATGCATCGATAAGAGGGGAAAAGGTAGTGCTTCACTTTAAGTACATTTTCACTTTACATACATGCTCTGGACCCATTGCGTACGTTAATGCGGGGTATGCCTGTTTAAAACACATTATCTAGCATAATAAAATAAATACAGTTCTACTTATCTCATCAATATGAAGCCCCTTGCAGCAAGGGCCCTCTGTCCACCGTTGCCAAAAAAATGCATAGCAAATACATTCTGATATCAATTAACCCCTTAATCACCTTGAAACAAACACCTTGGAACCAGAGTTTGTGTGTAGCAGCAGTTTGTGTTTGTGTGTGAAGCTGCAGTGTGTGTGTACGTGTGTGTGGAGCTGTTGTTTGTGTGTAGAGCTGCAGTGTGTTGTGTGTGTGTTGTGTGTGTGTGTGTGTGTACATAGAGGGGGCGGCAGTGTGGGGATATAGATAACTGCAGTGTAAGTGTCTATAGAGGTGCTTTAATGTATTTTCCATTTTATTTTAATTAAAACAATCTATCTAACTATACAAAAGTGTCTATTATTTATTTAAAAAAATGCCTACATTTAGCCTATAATAGGCTATTATTATTGGCCAGTAATGCCCTGTTCTTAGGGGATTACTACTTAATTATAGGCTAAAGCTGTAACATTATTGAAATCCCTGCTCTCTGATTGGCTAAAATTCCAGGCATTATTAATTCAGTAATGCCCGGAATTTTTGGCAGCGTGCCAATTTTTTATTTTTAGCCATTCAGCTTTTCCTTTGTCAGAACAGCTCTGAGGCAGGGCAGGGGATTGGTCAGGAGGCAGCAGCCAGGCATTGACTCCTCCCACTCCCTCCATGAACAGAGCTCTACGGACACAATGAGAGGAGGGAGAGAGTGTGTTTGTAGTTGCAAAGTAAGGCTGCAGCCAGGCAGGAAACGGGCGTGCTGGCGCTCGTGTGCTGCGCCCTGCTCGGCGCGGGCGGTTTGTGGCCGGCTAGGCGCGCACTCGCCTGGGGAAGCGGCCACGACGTCATGGAGCTGGTTCGTCCTCATTGGGCGAACCGCTCACGTGACGCGATTGCGAGTGTGGCAAATTCAAATTTGCTTGCTCTAAGCGCCGAGCGGGCGCAGGCGCTTGCTCACGCTGGCCACACACATAGCCGCAATGTGTTTCATCGCGGCAAGCGTGAGCGCGCCTGCCTGCTCAGCGCCACCTTGGCCGAGGCCTAATTGTCTGTCAGCAGAGTTTGTTTGTAGCTGCAGTTTCTGTCTGTCTAGTGTGTGTGCGTCAGCGTGTCAGCAGCAGCAGTGTTTGTGGGTGTAGCTGCAGTGTGTGTGGTGTGTGTAGCAGCAGCAATTTGGGTGTAGCTAAAGAGTGTGTGTGTGTGTGTGTGTGTGTGTGTGTATGTGTGTGTGAAGCTGTTGTGTGTGTGTAGAGCTGCAGTGTGGTGTGTGTGTGTGTGTGTACAGAGGGGGAAGCAGTGTGTGGCTATAGATATCTGCAGTGTAAGGGCTGGAGCACACACAGGGCTAGACGACGTGCGCGCGCGTTCGTCACCGACCCCTGGCGGCCAATGGTAGTGTTCATTGTTGAAACTACCATTGGCTGCGAAACACGGCGGCGTCGCCGCTGCTGTAGCTGGGGGTCTTTCAAAAGTTTGATTTGAGGCTACAGCAGCGCGACGTCAGTTTCAGCAGCCAATCAATGTCCAGACATTTTCATTGATTGGCTGCTGAAATTGCTGGGGGACGGGTGACGGGGGGGACGAGGTTTATTATTTTATTTATTTATTCTCACATATTTATTATTATAATATTACATTATTTATTTATCCGCTGCCCACCTGCCCGTTCCCCCCGTTGCTCCCCCACCCGCTCCCCCGCTTACTCCCCTGCCCGCCGGCTCCCCCCGCCGGCTCGCGGATCATTCCGTCTGCTGGGGATGATCACACACCGCCCAGCAGATGGAGGCGTGGATGCGCACATGCAGCCACGCAGAGTCGCGAAGCGCCATGTGTGCTCTTGCCCTTAGTGTATATAGAGGTGCTTTAATGTATCTACCATTTTATTTTAATAAAAAAAATCTATATAACTTTGCAAAAGTGTCTTATTTATGAAAAAAGCCTACATTTAGCCTATAATAGTAATTATCCCCTCAGAACAGGGCATTACAGGCCAATAATGCCCTGGCTGGGTTAAAGTCCCTCGGCTGCTCCTCAGGCCTTCAACTCTTCCAGCCAGGGCATTGTTGGCCAGTAAAGCCCTGTTCTTCTGGGATTATTACTTAATTATACTGGTCTCTGGGCCCCTTTGCATCACAACAGTAATGTCTGAGTACGTTGGTACATAGGAAGTGCAACTTGACACGTTTATACTCATTCTTCATACTGTATACCACCAGTGGTGTAATTTGTATAAGAAAACACTCCACGAAATGCTTAGCTGTGTATCAGAATATTAAGTTTGTTATCTGTGTATACTGGAAGGAGGATTTGCATATGAAGAGAACTGTAGTTGCAGTGACAAAGTGCACAAACTGCCCTTTAACACGCATAATAGGCATCTTACCATCAGCACTTGAATAGTTAAATGCCCATTGGAAAGTGTCTTAGTTTAGGCATGAAACAGGCTAATGATCACTTTCTCTTTGTACATACAGTTCAGTGCATGATCTCTGGAGCTTTGCCTTGAAAAGAAGTCATTTGGAGGAGGTGAGTTATGTTTAATAGCATGTTTTTCTAAGTTCTGGAAACATGGTATCCAATTACTCAATTGTGTTAACAAAATGTAAGTGTTTGCTTCGTCTTCTGGAAGGGCTGAGCTGTTCGAATACTTACAAGAAAGCTTCAAAGGGCAAGTAATTAGTAACTAATACAGACACGGTAAGCAATGTGTAATGAAAAGGATTCCGTATAAATTGCTTGAAAAGCTACAACTTGTGATTTCCACACTACCCAGGTATTTAAAACACACAGTGTGTTTGTGTAATAGCAGCGAATTGACTGTTTCTTGTAGTTACTTAACCTGTGACAACCCGATTAGAGAGATTAATAAAATGCATACCTTTAGTGTCAATTCTTTCAAAGGTTATAGAGAGAGAGAGAGAGAGATTTTACACTGTATTTTTCTGCAAGTATCTAATCTATAGTGTGTTTAAAAGCTATTTTAGTTTACAGTAAAGAGGAAAGTTTCCATAGAATTTTGCAGCTGCATAATAACCAAATACGGAAGTGAAATATTTGCCAGACTTGTTTGGAGATCTTTAGCCTGCTGTCAGTTAGATCTGCCCTGAGGCATAGTCCATTGCCTGTCTTGTCTGTGTTGTGCTATATGTAAGTCTCTGGTATTCTCAGGTTTTGATTGCAGCCCTCTCTCTCTTACAGTCATGGCTGTAAGCAGTGGAACTGATCCTGTGCGTAGAGTTGCTATATTTGGAGGCACTCATGGCAATGAGTTATCAGGAGTTGTTTTAGTTAAGCACTGGTTGAAACATGGAGAAGAGATTACAAGACCTGGCATGGAGGTGAGACCATTCATTACCAACCCAAGAGCGGTGGAGAAATGTATTAGATATGTTGACACTGACCTGAACAGAGTATTTGATTCTGAAAATCTTAGGTAAGAAAGTGTATCTGTGTGACTTTAATATATATACAGTATATATATCCTCTCTCTCTCTCTCTCTCTCTCTCTCTCTCTCTCTCTCTCTCTCTCTCTCTCTCTCTCTCTCTCTCTCTCTCTCTCTCTCTCTCTCTCTCTCTCTCTCTCTCTCTCTCTCTCTCTCTCTCTCTCTCTCTCATATATATATATATATATATATATATATATATATATATATATATATATATATATATAAAAATATACATAGAAGTTAATGTTAACCTTATACATGATCAGTAGTCCTTCTATAACTGAGTTTCTTTTCCAAGTTTATATTTTGTGGCAAAAGGTTAATGTGGCGTTACCTCTTGAGTTTAAAAAACATGTTTGGACTAGGTTTGAAGTAGGGTTTCTTTGGAGCTAAACAGCGTTAATTTCAGTCCCAGGGAACAACTGCTTCCTGAAATACTTATCTCTAAACTGGGCATGGAACATGTCTCTTTAAAGGTCCCGCTCGCAAATAGGTGGCCACAGCATCATCCTGTGCGGCTTCCTATTTGCCCACTGGACCTTTAAACAGATTTAAGATACCGACATCACCTTCAGATGTAAGTATCTTGGGGGACAGGGGATTCACTGGAGCTGAACTTAACGCGGTTCAGATCCTAAGACCCCTGCTTCACACCTGGGGGTGGGAATAAAAAAAAAAAGGCAGTGATAAATCTACATTGACTACGGTATTTGTTACTAAATATTTGATGAAAGGTCCATATGGGACCTGAAACGTTGTTATTCCACTGTTCGTGGCTGTCACATTAAATGGTGAACTTCATTATGAACAGTGAGTAGAGCTCTCCTGTGTATCTCTGTCTTAGAGGAGACCTGCACTGTGAAGAAATTGTTCATGTATGTATGTCTTTATTTATATAGCGCCATTTATGTACATAGCGCTTCCCAGCAGTAATTCACACGACAATCATATCAATAACAAATAATACGAACAACACATACTGGGAATAAGCGCTTCAGACATAAAAGTAACATTTCGGAAGAGGAGTCCCAGCCCCGAAGAGCTTACATTCTAATTGGTTGGTAGGAAGAACGTACTGAGACAGTAGGAGGGAGTTCTGGTAAATGCATCTGCAAGGGGCCAAGCTTTATGTATC
Organism: Ascaphus truei; assembly: GCF_040206685.1. NCBI lineage: Eukaryota > Metazoa > Chordata > Amphibia > Anura > Ascaphidae > Ascaphus > Ascaphus truei. Next base: position 63,052,796 of record NC_134485.1, read on the forward strand.
AGGTGTATAGTGTTTATCTGTGTTGTGTTGGCTGCACAAGCAGGTTTCTCCTCGCCTGAACCTGTTTCCCCGTACTTCGGAATTTAGCTAAATTGGGGTCAAATCTGTGAGAAAACACGGCAACACATTTACAAAAGGAAAAAATCCTGTTGTTTTTAATGTTCTTTATCAATAACTCTGGTGACTTTTTGTCCACCCGTTTTGCAGCTGGGAAACTTTCATAATTAGGACCCCCCTGTATTTATTTTCCTGATCTTATACACAACTGAATTCTTAGTATCTACAGTGGTAACTGAATTAGCAAAGTTGTTGTTGGATATAAAATATTCTGAGTATGTTCGGGTTGTGGCTGACAGGGATATGTACAGTATGGACGACCACGGATATGTACAGTATGGGCGACCACGTGTGTCTGTTTAAACCTCTGGGGGTTTTTTCGCGTTGATTTTTAAGCTAATTACTTTTTAACCTTATATTGAGTTAAAGCTGCAGACCAAGCAATATCCTACATGTGTTTTTTTTTTTAAATGAATCAGCTTTGTACTATGAGAAAATACTTGTAGCATTTTTTTAAAGATGAAAAACGAGAGAGGGCTTAGCACGGCAGGTTGAATTTGGCTGGAGGCAAGTTAAAATCAAAACATTTTATTAGGCATAGTGCCAACTACAAAAAAAGAGAAAAAGATCCTCAGACGCGTTAAAACGTCCATTAGGGATTTACTTCCTTTCTATCATTATAATTTGTTTTAAACAACACTGAATGACATTTTGAATGTATTATAATGTAACAAGCATTTTATGTTTCTCTAGCAACCATTTACAAAGTCATGTCCCCTTCCTCTTCTGAAAAAGGGTCTGGCACACCCCTTTTTTGATCCCTGCCCTCTCTCTAGCAGTGCACCAAATGTATATAGTGACTGTCTGGTCACATGATCTTCCCCACAGAACTTTGCATCTTTGGTTCTCTGCGGCTGCACTGACAACCATTTAGTGAACCCTGAGCCGAATCTTCGCCAATCGATCACAGGAGAACAGACCGATCGGCAACTTAGCTAATTACTTATCATTGTGTGGATTGTATTGATGCACAAATTAAATGGGAGCTTGGACTGCTGCTTTAAAACGTTGCTGAATTTGTGAGCCAACTTTGAGGAAAATTGGAGCAATCAATTCATATGACAAAATAGTTGACATTTTTTTAGTGCCTCTAGCTCAGGGGCGGACAATCTTTTTTTCAGGCGTGCCAATAAATGGGCACACATTTTTTTGTTGAGCCACTGTCCTACTTCCCCAATCCTCCTCTCTCACTGAATCCCACCTTCTCCTCTCTCACTCAATTTCGCCTCCTCCTCTCTCACTCAATCCCCCCTTCTTCTCTCTCACTCAATTCCCTCTCCTCTCTCACTTTATTCCCCCTTCTCCTCTCTCACTCAATTTCTCCTCCTCCTCTCTCACTCAATCCCCCCTTCTTCTCTCTCACTCAATTCCCTCTCCTCTCTCACTTAATTCTCCCTTCTCCTCTCTCACTCAATTTCGCCTCCTCCTCTCTTACTCAACCCCCCTTCTTCTCTCTCACTCACTTCCCTGTCCTCTCTCACTTAATTCCCCCTTCTTATCTCTCACTCAATTCCCTCTCCTCTGTCACTTAAATCTCCCCTCCTCCTCTCTTTGTCAATTACCCCTCCTCTCTCACTCAATCCCTCCTCCGAAGAATTTTACCTTGGGGGGCTGGGGGATGCCTCCAGGCCTTGGCGGAGGGGAGCTGGGTCTTGGTGGGAGCTGGGCCCGACTTCCACACTCGCCCAACCTCAGACGGCAGAGGGATGGCGGGTCATTCCCAATGCCCTCACAGGCTCTAGAGCTTCCTATCTTTCACTATTTCTAACCCCAAAAATTGGGATTAGCACATGTGCAGGATTTTATCAGGGAGTGATTTTATAATAGTTACCAACACTCACTCAACAATAACTTTTAGGCGACCCAGAAAGTAATTTAAAAAGAAAAATATGTTTTTTACTCGCTGTATTAAATACACAAAATATATAGAGAAACACTGTTATGTGCAAATGGCGCTGTTGAAAACAGCTAAAGTACAAATTGCAATAATATGAAAGAAAAGTAGCAATACTTATCCACAGCTTTTGCAGATATTTTGCTCACATAACAAAACAGGACTGGCAGAACGCACTAGTATCGTAAGACTGCAGAAAAATGAACCTTAATAGGAGTTGCATGCAACAACTGTTGAGAAGCAAAAAGCACAAAAAGGTTTAACTAAAATATACAATAAAAGCAATACTAAACAATATAACATGTAAATTAAATGTTAAGTTTTATTTTGATGTATTTGAAAGGAGCGCTCCCATGTATCCAGGTATAATGAAGAAAAAATAAGGAGATGCGGTGCACCACCAAAAATGAGAGGGGGGCGTCCATAAAAATATATTTATTTGATCATAAGCAAAAAACGGATGTACAAAAAAGAACTACCTATGCATTTCGCACTGTATGCAGGTAGCCAGCTGCCACGGGTGCTCAAACTGCCACAGCAAGCAGCATTCAATCAGGACAAATATTAATACCCAGCACTCTAGAGGACCTGGTGAAAAATTGAAGAATGTATTAAATTATCAGATTTTGTTCCCTGTTAGGTCCTTTGTCAAGATGACCGAAATGATAATCTGATCATTTAATAAATTCTTCCATTTTTCACCAATCTCTCTGGAGTGCTGTCTATTAATATTTGTCCAGAAGTTTTATTTAGAGACAGCACTTGAGTACACCAATAAGGATCTTTTGTATATATTTGACTAATTTTGGAAGGTGAAGCTGGTCATCTTATGCAAACATTAATTTGAGAATACAGCATTAATATCTGGATATTATGAATTTGCTTTAATGCAATCTAAACTATAATTCAGAAAGTTTGTTCGTTTGCCCGTATATACAAATCCACATGCTTAATCCTGGAGCCACCAAACTGGACATGCTATCTAATAGGATCAAAAGGGAGAGCGTAGTTTAGGTTTTGATATGTTTGGCCCATAGCTTCGGGTAGCCCCCGACCAAATGTTCATGAAAAGGTCATTTTTTTCACTCTTAACTCAGGGAATTGTTCGATTAACTTCATATTTGGAATCTAGATAAATATTTGGAAGAGACATAATCGGTTCCCAAAGTAACGGTTCAATACTTCCGGTTCCGGTTCTAAAGCGGTTTTCGTGATTTTAGCTAAATGCCTCACGCTTCATACTTGCGTTCCACTGCGAACAGTGCGAACGAAACAAAAGCATGTGAATAAAGAGCTTTTCTTTTGAAATGTTAGCTTTAGTGTAGCCTTTTTGTGATTTTCTTGCCATTCTCAATTATAATCTTTACTTGATAGGATGCAATTGGCTAGGGTACAGTTAGGGTTACTTTGTAAAAGTATAGTTTTTTGGCAATGCTTAGCATGTTTTAGGTAAACTATTGTTAGAAATTAAAAATATATATTTTGAACTCTCCCTACTTTGGACACCCCTGCCCCCTCACTCGCCACCTCCATCCCCCCCTCCCTCCCCCTCCCTCTCCCCCTCCATCCCCCCCTCCCTCCCCCCTTCCTCCCCCCTTCCTCCCCCCATTCCTCCCCCCTTCCTCCCCCCTCCCCCCTTCCTCTCCCTTCCCACCCCTCCCTCCCCCCTCACCCCTACCCTTCTTCCTCCTCCCTCCCCTTCCTCCTCCCTCCTCTTCTTCCCCCCTCCTCACTCCCCCACCCCCCTCCTACACTTCCTCCCCCCCACGCCTCCGCCTCCCTCTCCTCCCCCCTCCGGGCAATGCCGGGTAATTCAGCTAGTTTAATATATATATATATTTTTTTTATCATTTTTGTTGTGGGTCCAATGCTTTAAGAAACGTTTGAAATTCTTCTGATTTAAACATTTAATTGTAGTTTTATTTTTTTGTGCAATGTCACAGAAAAGAAAAGACAACGAACTTGCCTTATGAAGTAAAAACAGCTCAGGATATCAACTGTATATTTGGGCCAAAAGGCAGTGACGATGCATATGATGTTATATTTGATCTTCACAATACAACGTCACACATGGGTGCCACACTCATTCTGGAAGATTCCAGAGATGACTTTACAATTCAGATGTGTCACTATATCCAGGTAAAAATGTATTATACAAAGAAGTGAAGGGCGCTCATATAATAAACGTGTCCCATAATAAACGTGAACTTGGTGGCATACAGCTGGGGAGCGCAATCTTTTTTTCATTTGACGCCGTGTTGCCATGCCAACGCGTCTCCAGAAGCCGCTGAGCCAAGGTAAGTGTAGGTTTACAGAGGCCTTCTCCACTTCCCCCGGCACTTAAATGAAGTGCCTTCGGGAAGCGCACGGGGCCTCTGTAAACCCCGCGCCCCCCATTGCAGACAATCTCATGCCCCCCTCCCCCCCCGGGGGTCGCACCCTCCCCCCCAGTTTGCACACCTCTGGTATACAGTAGGATCGTGAATACAATTATAGTGCCAATTCAAGTGACAGTTAAATCCTGTGACAAAAAAATCAACTAACTGTTAAAGGTATAAACCACACGTGAAGCAGGGGGATATGGTGCCAAAACAATGAACGTGTGAAAAATACAGCTCTGTGCAGGGAATGTTCCCGTTATTTTCCTCCCTAGATGATCGATCTTCAGAAGTTGGGGAGCGCAGATTTCATCACCAAAAATGAAAAGAGCATAATATAATGCAATATGTTCTCAACTCAGTGTAAACAATGTACTTAAAGCCTGAGAAAAGGGCACTCACATTTTTCTCAATAATAGAAAATATAGTCAAAGTGACACACCGCTACTCATAGATAACTAAATAAAGTGTCCTCTCACTGGTGCTCACCCTACGTTGATCCCGGCGGCTCAAAACTGGATCCAAAATTTGCAGATAGTGGTCGTGGTGAAGGAAGCACGCAGGAATCAGGATTGTCAGAAACTTACTCTGTGTTTTAATCCATGTGCAGAGCAGGTACAGACATGTGATGTTTCAGGGCACAAAACCCCTAAAGGTGTAGGGTCTGAGGAAAGGACCTTTGGGCCCTGAAACGACACATGTCTGTACCGGCTCTGCTTATGGAATAAAACACAGAGTACATTTCTTACAATCCTGATTCCTGAGTGCTTCCTTCACCACAACCACTATTTTCTCAATAATAGAAAGGCATTTCCAAAACTGTGGCAAATCAACCGAAGTGGGGGATGGAATACCCGGGTCATCTTACACGGAAGGGTGTCTCTCTTCACAGTCTCTCCAAGGTTGTGTGTGAGAGGTGTAATTCTCAGTGGAAAAGAGAAACACACTCAGGGCAGACCATGGTTTCTTTTCAACACTGTTCTGGGAAGGAATGTGCATGTAATGCATTCTGGGTAGGAGCGCACCGGGAACATTGCTTTAAATGTGCAAAAACCAATTGGTGGGCCTTCGTTTGATCACTACGTAAGGTTAATATACAATATGGCCCAAGATCTCCTTTTTAACCTCATGTACCAGTCTGTATATTTGAAATACCAATAAAAATCTCCACATCACTGGAATAAAACTTGGTCTTTTGTATCACAGATTTCCCTGACTCCAGTGCCTTGCTCTGTGTTACTAATTGATCATCCCAGCATGAAATATGCAGCATCCCGGTCTGTTGCGAAACACCCTGTCGGTAAATAGAATGCAACCGTTCAACAGTATAATTCACGCCCAGAGTGATTTTGTTAGTTGATTAAATGTCGATTAAATGTCGTAACAACTCACACATTGATACTGTTGGTTGCTTTGTTTTCACAGGTGTGGAGGTGGGGCCACAACCTCATGGTATTCTTAGAGCTGATATTTTGGAACAAATGAGGATGGTCATGAAATATGCCCTGGATTTTGTGCAACATTTCAATGAAGGTACAGATGCGTTCTCTAGATTATTATCTTAAAATTCAGCTTTATGGCAAAAGATAGAAAATGCCTACTGAATGTGTTCTTATAATTTATGTTTTTTATGTGCACTGTCCCAAAAACACAAAATAAGTATTGATATGAATATAAATTCATGTGTAACACATTGTGCTAAAGCTATATAACTATATATGAAGTTAAAGAAAAACCCTTGCTCAGTTTATAATATTAGGGCGGGTGCAAGGTAACTGTCACGATAAGTGTAAGGCGGTTATATCTGCACTTAAAAGCCCCACCGTATGTGTATATAATTGTCACGTTAATCTTTCCTCAACATTAATTACAACTTAAAATGACATTTTAAAGAGTCTAATTAAAAACGGTGTGTAGATACATTTATCACGAACACCAGGTTTTACTTATTTCTTACATTTATTTACACACTATGTTTTTAATTAAGACTCTTTAAAATGTAGTTTTAAGTTGTGATTAATGCTGGTTAAAGATTAATGTGACAGTTATACACATATTACTGTGGGGCTTTTGAGTGCAGATATAATAGTGATCTTTTCGCCGTATACTTATATAATAGTATAGCCATTATTTTGTTCTCGTGCAATTTAATCTGTTTTGGACGTGGACTCTTCACATATGCACTGTCTTTGCTGCTTGTAGGTAGAGAGTTTCCACCATGCAGCATTGAAGTGTACAAAGTAATGGAAAAAGTAGATTACCCAAGGAATGAAAATGGTGACATTACTGCAATTATTCATGAAAACCTTCAGGTAAGACCTGTTCTTCCAGTGGTCAGTCTGGCAACACCTCTGATCTAGCATCTAAGACAATTAGCTGCGGGCGTGTCACTACCGGGATATTTGGCTGCCAGGACAGTGCACTTCTGCAAGTAATGTATCCCCTCTCCCCTTACCCAAAAAACCCTAACCTAAACACCTTAACCCCTTACCCTAAAAATCCTAACCCCATACCCTAAACATCTCAACCCCTTACCATAAAAACTCTAACCTTAACCCCTTGCCCTAAATACCTTCACCCCTTATCCTAAATACCTTCACCCCTTACGCTAACAAGTTAACCCCTTACCTAAAAACTCAAACATTAACCCCTTACCGTAAAAACCTTAACCACTTACCCTAAAATCCCAAACATTAACCCCTATCCTATAAAAAGAAACTCCTTACGCTAAAAACCCATACCACCCCCTATCCTAAAAACCTTAACCCCTTACCCACAAAACTCAAACCTTAACCCCTTACCCACAAAACTCAAACCTTAACCCCTTACCTTAAAACCTTAACACCTTACCCTAAAACCCCAAACCTTAACCCCTTCAGTCTGATTTATGTATACAATGTTTCAACTTTTTTATGACTTCAAGTATTTAAAGTAGGTGTTAAATTGAAAGGTATTAAAAAAAAAAAGGAAAGAATATAACCAGGACAAGCAGACCCTTTAAATGTCTCTCCTGGCCTACTCGGCATTGCTACAGCATTACCAACAGTATGCTCATCTCTCAGGCTTGATTAGACAAATGTGAAGAAAGTGATTTACGATAAATAGATGCAGAGGTCCAATGTTCTTGATTCATAGAGTATCATTAACTGCGTGCCTTGTAATCTTTGCCAGCTTGTTTTGAAGGAGGAACCATGAAGGCGTTGGAGCAGAACATTATGTATTTTCATTTTGCATTGTAGACAAACTTAGCACCGTTGTGTAATATTATGCTTTAAAGGGCATACATGATACATGCTGCTACTGTATGTGGTGCAATATGCCATATACAAGTTAAATGCTTATGGATACTATCATATTGCAATATAGTATTGAACCGGGTGTCATGTAGTTAATTGTGCTGTAGCAGTCAGTGTCACCACTATATGGTATTGTTATAGGTTTTGAAAAATGGTTAATTAAGAAAATGAATATATTTTTTCCTAATGCATTTTGATTAGCCCCAACTTTGAAACGTTTAGTATTTGATGGACCGACAAGGAGAAATCATCAAAGAACTGTTTTAAGTACTGTAGTTATTGGGTAGTGTAGTGTTAGTACAGAATTATGGAACGTTGCCTTTTGCGTTAATCCCTTTCCACCTACTGACTAACTCCTGTAAATTATTTATGATGCTGATGTGTCCTCTTCCGTTACTCTTCCCAGCATTTTATTGTCTGTCTTGTTTTTTGTTTCAATGAGTACAACATACAGTAGCTGTTGGAGTCTGACCAGATGAAAAGGACTCATCAGCACACACTGTGCATGTCACCTGCAAGTGCTGCGGGTGGCCACAATAGCATAACGACTCACCACACGAAACGATAAAAGTGGGACCCCCCCCCCCTTTCATATTTTACAGGACAGAGACTGGCAAGAGTTGAATCCTGGCGACCCGATGTTTTTCACCCTGGCTGGGAAGACCATAGCCTATGAAGGAGACTGCACTGTGTATCCCACATTTGTGAATGAGGCTGCGTACTATGAAAAAAAACAGGCTTTTACCAAAACCCAGAAAGTGAGATTAACTGCACGAGTTCTTAGGTGTTCAGTATAATAAAAACCGTGTCGTTTTAGTAATCATGTTCTTAGTTATTTCTCGCTCTACTTTTAATAGCAGAAAATGGAATTTGTTTTGTGTATATGGCGCTTACAGTATGTTTTAGTTGCTGTATTATCATTGGTATTTGCAATGCAAAAGTAGTGTTTTGTCCCAGATTTACCACTAATTCTCAGCCATGCCTTACTCATTAACATTCTTTTGTGTTTTAAGGCAAAATGCCAACATTTAAAAGAATCATTGGGAAGAAAAACAAGCCTACTTTCTTCTGCATAACGAGTGTAAGACAATGGTATGTATTGTCTTCACTACTTGTTTATTCAAGGCTCGCAGAAGGCAATAAGCAGTTCTTTAAGGCATTCAAAGACAGCATACATTTTTCTATTGTTCATAGCTTTTTAATATTGCATAATCCAAATCAAAATAACATCAAGGTACTGAAAAAAATACTTCTAACACATAGATATAAAGTTGCAGTATTTTACTTATCACAAGCATTTCAGCTTTGCTTCTAAAACTAACATTTGTGCAATTGGACAGTAGCTCAGAAACATATAATTGGAAAAAACCTAATAAAAAAGGTACGTAAGGTACGTCAGGGTTTTCGACAGCATATGCTGAGCTAAGGCACAGTAAAACATCTGTGGAGGTAGTCTTTTTTTTCAAATATTATAACATACACATTGAATCAATTTAAAAAAATAAATAATTCTAACAATATTTACTTACAGGCAAAAACCTTACTAACATTCTGTAGTAGAATAAATATAATATTTCACATTTCATAAATTAAAAATATAACTTACAATATACTTTAGCTGCAAGACAAAGGAAACAGAACATGGAATGACGAATGGACCTTATTATCAGGACTGTAATAGATCAGCAGTGCACTCCCAGCTGCCCTAGCAGCAAAGAGATAAGAATTCTGGCACCGACAGGTCAGGCGTCTAACTTTCATATGTCGACGTCAGTATTAGCTAATCAATGACACATATAATTCAATAACGCAAACACATCCAAAAAATTACAAAAATACGGCAGGAAGAACATTCAACAAAACGTTATAAGTAATAAATAAATAAAACAGAGGCAAACATATGTGCATTTGTTATATGCCTATGCAACGGAAATTCATTCTCGCCTTAATTGTGCCACTAGCATATCGCTTTTCTTAAACTCTATATACTGATCTGTTTGATTTTGAAGTGTGGATGGTTTATTCTTTTAGCCTAAGGTACCAGAAAGCAACTGTATACACCGCAGTGAAACTTGCCAGGGTTCATGCTCTATCTAGATTGAACATCGAATTGATGCTCTCAGCTTAACTTCTGGAGCTTCTTTGTTCAACAGCGAGGAAAAAACATCCACTTCTAAATGTGTCATTCAGTTATGAGTAACATCATCAGGAGTCCATATGTGACTTTTAATGGGTGTGAATGTGCATCAGCGTATATGACTAGAGTTGTATGCATTTTATAACGTAGGTGTCTGTGAGTGTAGAATAACTGGATAACTTTTTCCATAAACAAACAATAAAAAATAAATAGGTATGAAACAACCTGGATAGTTATGAATTCCTACTTTAGCACCATTAGTGAAGAATGATAATGGCCACCCTTGTTTGACACGTACACCAGGTACTGTGTGGTGGACATCACTCATTTATTGGTCTCTACTTATGAAGGTTTTAGGTAGAAAACACAGAGCTCTATTTTCTTGTCTCCAGTTTGCACAACCAGTGCAAAAAACAGCACAATATGTATCAAACAAATGGAATGCCATAAAAAGCCATTTCAGTTTTTTTTTCTCCCCTAGAATTGCTTAGTTAGGACCAGATACACTAAGCTCGGTTAAATCAGGGCAAATAACGTGGCCTTACCTAAAACAGTAACAGGCGTTATTTTATTTAGGTTAACGCATATCCACAAAACTCATTATAATGTATGTAAAAATAACGGCTGTTGTATATCTCATTAGCATATGCTTAATATCACGTGATTGTAGTGCAACTAATGAGCGTTATTATTAGCATGGTGTTATTTCTATGTTAATCTAACCAAGTTTGGTGTATCTGGGCGTTACTACTGGAGTTTTTGATCAGTTTACAATGAAGATGAGTAAATTATTCACAGTTTAGAAAGCCTAAGTGGCCTTATTGCTACAGTTCATAATGGAAAAAGTGCTGTATATTGTGTCCAACCCCGGCTTGTGAAGCAAATGGCAAATCTCAGCTCAGTGATAGTTTAGTAATGTTCACAGTAGATGTTTACGAAATTAAAGCTAAACAACAGTCTCCATCAGTTGCTTCTCCAGGTCAGTCTCCATCAGTTGATTCTCCGGGTCTGTCTCCAACAGCTGATTCTCCGGGTCAGTCTCCAACAGTTGATTCTCCGGGTCTTCGACAGTGATTGCAATATCGCGTTCTTTTTCAAAGCTGTCCAGTTCATCTTCTGGAATTATGTTTGTCCGGTTTGTTCCTTTATAAAAATAAAGATGAATATGTGTTGAGTTACAATGTCTATTGTCTATGTCAATTCTTGGAATGAACTGTTAACATTTCTTAAGTCCTCTGAGTGCTGCCTCTGCTACAGTACCTATCTGGTCACAACTTTTGTTATTGCAGCTGAATCTGGGCAACATGGTGTTTTTAAGTCTATCTATCTATCTATCTCTCTATCCATATATACACACTGTACAGATGTAATAAGACTTAGGAGCCTATTTTAGTAGCTCCGAAGTGTGACAAACCGCTTTTAAAGTGCCCTTATAGCATGTCCAATCTGTGTCTAAACGGCTTTTTTAGAAGCGGTTTCACTCTTGCCCTGGCCATCCGATAGATAACACAGCGGTTAAATACATATATTAGCTAACCCTTAGGCGTGGAGGCAAGTAATTAGGTATTAGACCGGACGGTCTGGGTGCTGGTAGGCTAATTATTTGCCACCACACCTAAGGGTTAGCTAATATATGTATTTAACCACTGTGTTATCTGTAGCCACTACACTGCTTGTTCTACAGACAGTATATATATATATATATATATATATATATATATATATATACATACTATCAGTCACTCTTTATTCTAATTTCTGAGGTTTTTAGCTCATTCATTTTGTCTCAGTGACACTGTGGCATGGTTTTAATCAATATATGTCGTATGTGATGCAATTAATAAATGTAATAATTTTGTATGCTAGAGTGCTTGTATTGGGATACTTTTTTCTCTTGGTTCACATTCATTTATTATCCCAAGCACCATCAGTAGTGTATACTTTATTAACACTATTTACTGATTATAGCACTTTAATTGGTGATCTGTTGCAGGCTGTTCTCTGTGTTTTATTATATATATGTATCTATACATATTAGGCCCAGATCAGAGCGTGCCCACGATCGTCACTCTTTCAGTCTAGTGGATGACAGTTGTCACACTAGAAACTGCTTGTGGCGGCAAACTACAGCGTTGACGCTGCAACATTTTGCCGCCACAACACAAATTGAAATTTGGGGCTGCAGTCGCGTCACGTGAGCTGGTTCAGTCAATAAAGGTGAACCAGCTCCATGACGTGTTGGTCACGCCCCCCCGCCACCCCCGCCACCCCCCAAACGCCGCGACCAAACTCCTGCAGTTTGAGCGCAGATCGCTGGACTACAGGAGCGCGCGGTGGAGGCGCGCATGCAAGAGCGCGGACGTGGCACCCTGTCTGAGCTCGGCCTTACACTGCATGCTGAATCAACGCACTCCTATCCACAAACACCACCTAAAGGGGGGGCGAGATTGGTATTGGTACATTTACAGCATGAAATATGGGTTTGGCTGAGAGAACAAAACCCATACAGTAAGTGTGACTGGGGATGGAGTTAGCACCACCTTTTTTCATTCCGCTTCTAAGCGTTCGGATTGGCTGTTAAATCAGGCGGTTTGTCACTTTTTTTTAGAAGCGGTTTCGAACAAGTGATTAGAAATAGAGAATACAGTTTATTCCCACATTTCATTCCGCTTCTTATGAACATGCCAGACCATGCAGTTTGGTAATAACAACTTCGGAGCTACTAGAATAAGCCCCTTAGTGTCTACAGTGCCGCTCCCACGTGCTGTCATGCCACCAAAGGATTAAAGCTTTTGGGGGGTTCCCATTCAGAATCATGGACCCCCCGCAGCTCCATCCCGGCAGACACTGTCCCTGGGGGCCGCAGACTGCCACGCCTGGGATGATAAGTCTTGCTACATCTGTATGTATTCTTGTTTTCTTATCTTTTCCCGTGCTTCAGTAAGATTTACATGTTCTTTCTAACAGACTTTTTAAAGATGGACTGTCATTGAAATTTGCATTACATACAACTAAATAGCCCGCAGATTACAGAGTATATGGGAACATATTTTGAGATTTAGTTTGCCTACCATAATTCTGTTATTTGCTACTCTGAATCAGCCAGTAACAACATAGAGCAGGCCTGCACAACTCGTAAAGTGCGAAGGGCCGAACTGCTCCAAGGAAAAAAAAATTGGGCCGCACGGGTAAAATCATCATCATCATCATCATCTCTCCTCCAGCACCTATCATCATCATCATATCTCCCCCAGCACCCCTCATCATCATCCTCATATCTCCCCCAGCACCCTTCATCATCATCCTCATATCTCCCCCAGAACCCAACACTATCAACCTTTGCGATACTCCCCATCTATCTCTCATACCCCCATCTCTCCTCCTCACCCACACACATAATACCCCCCCTCCACATCAAACACACAATACCCCCCTGCACACCACACATCCCACCCCCCCTGCACTTCACATCCCTCTCCCCCTTGCAGCTCACATCCGTCTCCCGCCTTGCAGCTCACATCCCTCTCCCTCCTTGCAGCTCACATCCCTCCCCCCTTGCAGCTCACATCCCTCTCCCCCCTTGCCGCTCACATCACTCTCCCCCCTTGCACCTCACATCACTCTCCCCCCTTGCAGCTCACATCACTCTCCCCCCTTACACCTCACATCACTCTCCCCCCTTGCACCTCACATCACTCTCCCCCCTTGGGTGAATGACGGTGGGTGGGTGACAGTGACTGGGTGGGAGACAGTGACTGGGTGGGAGACAGTGACTGGGTGGGAGACAGTGACTGGGTGGGAGACAGTGACTGGGTGGGAGACAGTGACTGGGTGAGTGGGAGACAGTGACTGGGTGGGTGGGAGACAGTGACTGGGTGGGTGGGAGACAGTGACTGGGTGGGTGGGAGACAGTGACTGGGTGACAGTGACTGAGTGACAGGGTGACAGTGACTGGGTGACAGTGACTGGGTGGGAGACAGTGACTGGTTGGGTGGGTGACAGTGACTGGGTGGGAGACAGTGACTGGTTGGGTGGGTGACAGTGACTGGGTGGGTGGGTGACAGTGACTGGGTGGGTGGGTGACAGTGACTGGGTGGGTGACAGTGACTGGGTGGGTGGGTGACAGTGACTTGACAGTGACTGGGTGGGTTACAGTGACTGGGTGGGTGGGTGACAGTGACTGGGTGGGTGACAGTGACCGAGTGGGTGACAGTTGACAGTTGGGTGACAGTGACACATGGGAGACAGTAACTGGGTGGGTGGGAGACAGTGACTGGGTGGGTGGGTGACAGTGGGTGGGTGACAGTGACTGGGTGGGTGGGTGACAGTGGGTGGGTGACAGTGACTGGGTGGGTGGGTGACAGTGACTGGGTGGGTGACAGGGTGACAGGGACTGGGTGACAGTGACTGGGTGGGTGGCAGTGACTGGGTGGGAGACAGTGACTGGGTGGGAGACAGTGACTGGGTGACAGGGTGACAGTGACTGGGTGGGAGACAATGACTAACAGTGACTGGGTGGGTGGGTGACAGTGACTGGGTGGGTGGGAGACAGTGACTGGGTGGGTGACAGTGACTGGGTGACAGGGTGACAGTGACTGGGTGGGAGACAATGACTGGGTGGGTGGGAGACAGTGACTAGACAGTGACTGGGTGGGTGGGAGACAGTGACTGGGTGGGTGGGAGACAGTGACTAACAGTGACTGGGTGGGTGGGAGACAGTGACTGGGTGGGTGACAGTGACTGGGTGGGTGGGAGACAGTGACTGGGTGGGTGGGAGACAGTGACTGGGTGGGTGGGAGACAGTGACTAACAGTGACTGGGTGGGTGGGAGACAGTGACTGGGTGACAGGGTGACAGTGACTTACCTTGACCGGGTGGGTGCAGATTGCCGCCGGACGCTTTCCCCTCCTGCCCCCGATATCCATGCGGCAGCTGCCCGGGACGGGAGGTGGGCTTGGGGGCGCGGGCTGGGGGGAGGAGGGCACGGGATGTGAGCTCGTGGGGGACGCAGGAAGCTGGCCGCGGAGGGAAGCAGTGAGAAGCAGGCCGCAGGAGGAGCTGAATTACTTATTAATTATTACTTCCCCCTCCGCCCCACGTTGGGAGCAGGGGGGGGGGAGCGGGCCCGCAGAGGAGCTGCGTGTTGCTTCCCCCTCCGCCCCACGTTGGGAGCAGGGGGGGGGAGCGGGCCCGCAGAGGAGCTACGTGTTGCTTCCCCTTCCGCCCCACGTTGGGAGCAGGGGGGGGGGAGCGGGCCCGCAGAGGAGCTACGTGTTGCTTCCCCCTCCGCCCCACGTTGGGAGCAGAGGGGGGGAGCAGCTGCAGCGGATTCCCCTCCATCCCACGTTGCGAGGGGGGGGGGGAGCGGGCCCTGCGCATGCGCGCCGGGACCGCAGGGAATCAGCGCTTTTTTTTATTTATTATTTATTTATTTAATTCATTAATTTGTTGCCCGGCCGGATTTATCGGGGCTCGCGGGCCGTATGTTGTGCAGGCCTGCCATAGAGGATCATTCACACAGCCACATTAGGACTTGGCATTTGTTGATAACAACAGTGGCATTGTGAATGACCTCCTGGTGACATCATTATGGAACCAGTTTTGTTAGTAAAACCAGATTGGCCATTAATAAAGGAAGGCAAAGATGTATTTCGGTTCTCAAAAAGTTGTCTTGTATAAAACGTAAAAGAATATAATAAAATTGACTTTTTAATTTATTAGAAAGATATTGAGAAGTGTAAACAATCCATAAAGATGAGAAAGAAAAATAAGTTTGTTTGGGACTGGAGATTACACATATCAACTATGGCAAAAGATACAGCCCATTACACATATAATTCAACCATAACCTAATATTAATTATGAGACTCACATTATTATTTAAAATTAGCTACACCGTTTTTTTAATTTTTTTTAATCCCTAAGGCACAGAGGGGGAAATGCAAAATCCCACTGGCCATAAAATTGATTGAGAGAAATTTCCATCCTTTCTTCTATAAGTGTCAATTTATTAATCCATTTACAACCATGAGGAGTAGTTATTAGAAGATGCCATAATACATGTCCGGGGTTTGGTTGTACTAGAGCTCTGGGTGCCTTTGTGCAGTATTTATGTAGCTGAAATGAATTGCCTTACCAGTAAACATAGCTAATCCCGGCTCTTCGTTGATGCAGGTGACATGATTGTGCCATTCAGTCCATTTAACTTCATTTATCCTGTTCAGCAATAAAAAAAAGATAAGAGAAAGTTACAAACCATTAGACAGTGTTAAATGCATTATACAAATTGATAACTATATTTCATAATGTTCGCCGTAGCACATCCATTTTATTCTGCAAAGTTTGACATCACTGTCAATTCCCATGTTACCTTAAACATGTCCGTTCGTCGCCTTTGGAAACTGTGCATACTTCTCCCAGCTGGAATTTACCCTTCAGCCACAATGGTAAGCTTTTTTCAAACTCCAAGATAGTTCTGGCTCTCTGGTTATTAAGGAAATAAACAGTTATTACATTTAAAGCTGCAGTTCAGTCAATATCCTGCATGTGTGTTTTTTTTTAATAAATCAGTTCTATAGTAAGAAAAAATACTTTTAGCATTTTCTGTTTTTAAAAAAACAACTTTGAAAGACCAATTTTCTTGTATTCTATTTTAACAGCCATTTGCTAAGGCACTGCCCCTTCATGTCCTGTCACAAGCCCTGGCACACCCCTTTGTCAGCCCTGCCCTCCCTCTAGCACATGTCAGTGCAGGAATGCTCATGAATATTCATGAGCTTCCACTGAGGGAGTGAAGCAGAATATAAACAGATCCCTTCACTAATTATGTCACCAAATTTTGCCTATCAATACGTGGAGAACTAATTGACCTGCAGCTATACAGCTCTTTAGATCATTAGAGATTGCACACATGAAACTATTGAAGTAAAAAAAAAAAAAAAAAAAAAAAAAAAGACTGAACTGCAGCTTTAAGTCACAGTATCCAAAGCGCATTGTTAGGTCACGCAAGGTCACGGAAATGGCACATGATGGACTTTTGCTGCTAAACATTAAAAGTGACCTCTTCAGCAAATTAGTTTGAAATTGTCATCTGCAAATACCATAAATAGGGCCCAGACACGGAATGAAACCATTTGAGTACTATTAGAGTTCAGGTAGTGAGTGATACTGTGGCGTGTTATTATGGATAGAAACTGGAGTCTATTGGCACACTAAGGAAGCTAATGCGTGTAATTGCCATGCTTGCTAACCGAGTGAGTCTCAATTATCCCCAGTGTGACTGCCTAGCTGTTCAGTGCTTATACGAGAACCACCAAATTACTCCACCATGGAAATCAGGACTGGATTTCTGCTGAACTGGCTTTAGCAGCACTAACATATGCCCATATTCATGTACATTCTGCAAAAATCACACACTTTCGTGACAATATGGTGAACATTTTTGCATATAACTATATGCAAACTATATGTATAGCCAGTGTTCGACAATCCTATACATTTACTCGCCCGGGGCGGGTGGATTTAACCCCCAGGCGAGTAAACATTGGCCCAAGCAGCACACGTGTTTTTTTTTTAAATTTCCCCCGTTCGCGCTGAAATTTCCCTGCTCGCGCTTAAAAAAAAAAAAAAAAAAAAACTCCCTACCTGACTGCTGTTTGGCGCGCGCTCCCAGGATTTGTGGGCGCGCAGCCAGGCTCTATATGAGCCCGCCCCCAACGAGCGGCCATTCTTTCTTCCCGGACATCAAGAGTAAGTACTCGCCATGCTGCGGCCCCTCTGCTCCTTCCCTGCGATCCCCCTGGTCCCTACATGGCTCCCTACTCCCCACCGCGGCAGCTCTCCTGTCCCCTCCTCCTGTCCCCGTCCCCTGCTCCTGTCCCCTTCCCCTCCTCCTGTCCCCTTCTTCTGCTCCTGTCCCCTTCCCCTCCTCCATTCCCCTGCTCCTGTCCCCTTCCCCTGCTCCTGTCCCCTTCCCCTCCGCCTGTCCCCTGCTCCTGTCCCCTTCCCCTCCTCCTGTCCCCTGCTCCTGTCCCCTTCCCCCTCGATCCACCGATCGCTGCCCCGGGCGGGAGGTCCCCACTGCTGGCAGCCCGGTTGGCGTGGGGGGGGGTGGGGACTCGGCCCTAACCACGTTACTCCCACCTACCCTGCCGCCTCCCCGCCAGCTAGCTTCATGCCGCCGCGGGCTGGGGGGAAGAAGCAGTCTGCAAAGCTGCTTGGCCGCGCATTGTGAAGACATGCCGGCGAGGGGAGCAGGGTAGTGGCGGCCACTGCGGGGCTGACTGTCCCCTGGGGGATACCTCGCCACGTGCCTCCCACCCA
Organism: Ascaphus truei; assembly: GCF_040206685.1. Classification (NCBI taxonomy): domain Eukaryota; kingdom Metazoa; phylum Chordata; class Amphibia; order Anura; family Ascaphidae; genus Ascaphus; species Ascaphus truei. The sequence continues at coordinate 63,070,940 of NC_134485.1, forward strand.
CCCTGCCTCCCCAAAGCTTCCAATATGCCCGCGTGAGGTATGGGGGGGGGTTGTCGGCCTGCCCCTCCCCACGAGCGGGGGGTGGGGGGGGGGAGGAGCGTGGTGGTGGTGCTGGTCGTGGCCTTTCCTTCCCCCCCGTGTGTGTGTGTGTGTGTGTGAGCAAGTGTATGGGAGTAAGTGTATGTGTATGGGAGCAAGTGTATGTGTATGGGAGCATGTGTATGTGTGTATGTGTATGGGAGCAAGTGTATGTGTGTATGTGTATGGGAGCAAGTGTATGTGTATGGGAGCATGTGTATGTGTATGGGAGCAAGTGTATGTGTATGGGAGCATGTGTATGTGTGTATGTGTATGGGAGCAAGTGTATGTGTGTATGTGTATGGGAGCAAGTGTACAGTATGTGTGTATGTGTATGGGAGCAAGTGTATGTGTATGGGAGCAAGTGTATGTGTGTATGTGTAGGGAAGCAAGTGTACAGTATGTGTGTATGTGTATGGGAGCAAGTGTATGTGTGTATGTGTATGGGAGCAAGTGTATGTGTATGGGAGCATGTGTATGTGTGTATGTGTATGGGAGCAAGTGTATGTGTGTATGTGTATGGGAGCAAGTGTAAGTGTGTATGTGTATGGGAGCAAGTGTATGTGTGTATGTGTATGGGAGCAAGTGTATGTGTGTATGGGAGCAAGTGTATGGGAGCAAGTGTGTATGTGTATGGGAGCAAGTGTATGGGAGCAAGTGTATGTGTATGGGAGCAAGTGTATGTGTGTATGTGTATGGGAGCATGTGTATGGGAGCAAGTGTATGTGTGTATGGGAGCATGTGTATGTGTGTGACAACAGAGGTACCCCCCCAATCAGTCACCACCCCCCCAGTCAGTCACCACCCCCCCAGTCAGTCAGTCACCCCCCCAGTCAGTCACCCCCCCCCAGTCAGTCAGTCACCCTCTCTCTGTGTATCACCCACCCTCTGTGTGTGTCACCCACCGTTTCTCCCCTCTGTGTCTCTCCCCCCACACCCTCTCTCTCCCCCACACCCTCTCTCTCCCCCACACCCTCTCTCTCCCCCACACCCTCTCTCTCCCCCCCACACCCTCTCTCTCCCCCCCACACCCTCTCTCTCCCCCCCACACCCTCTCTCTCCCCCCCACACCCTCTCTCTCCCCCACACCCTCTCTCTCTCCCCCACACCCTCTCTCTCTCCCCCACACCTCTCTCTCTCCCCCACACCCTCTCTCTCACTCTCCCCCCACTCTCTCTCTCTCCCCCCACTCTCTCTCTCTCTCCCCCCACTCTCTCTCTCTCTCCCCCCACTCTCTCTCTCCCCCCACTCTCTCTCTCTCTCCCCCCACTCTCTCTCTCTCCCCCCACTCTCTCTATCTCTCCCCCCACCCACTCTCTCTATCTCTCCCCCCCCACTCTCTATCTCTCCCCCCCCACTCTCTCTCTCTCTGCCACCACTCTCTCTCTCTCTGCCACCACTCTCTCTCTCTCAGCCACCACTCTCTCCCCCCACTCTCTCCCCCCACTCTCTCTTTCTCCCCACACACTCTCTCTCTCTCCCCCCCACACACTCTCTCTCTCTCCCCCCCCCACACACTCTCTCTCTCCCCCCCCCCCCACACACACTCTCTCTCTCTCTCTCTAACCCCCCCACACTCTGGATCTCTTATTTACCCTATATATCTTACTTGCCCTATACTACACCGAAATAACCTATACTGTTGTCTTCCAGATCTGACTCAAGCTTCACACGGAAGATATCGGAATCCCCCCTAACCCAGAAGACAGGTAGGGAACACATCCCCTCCAATGTGTAACATTGCGGGAATGAGGTACCTGGACATTGAGGGACTGCGGATCAGGTAAGATCCCAGGCGGGATTACTGCTTTAGATATTGTGAAGCGGGGACGTCCAGACACTAGTTAAGAGGTTCAGGAAACTAGTCATTCACATCTGGCTTTTATTTCTAGATCTGAAATTTACGCACACACACGTAACAAGGCCTAATTGTAGTATAATGTAATACAATAAATACATTTATGTCAAAAATGAATGTTGTTCTGACTAGGAATTTATTAAATGTATTTTATTTATATATTTTATTTTAAAGCGGGGTTGGGGGCGGGACTAGTGTTGGGGGCGGGACTAGGGCGGGGTTGGGGGCGGGACTAGGTGGCGAGTAGATTTTTTGGTTGGGCGAGTAGATTTTTGGGTGATTTGTCGAACACTGTGTATAGCTCTTGAAACATTCCCGAAAATGTTTTCAAAGTGAACTGCAAGTCATTCACACATCTCTACATAATACTGTTTCATAAAAACAGGCTGCAATACAGATTCATTTTGAGGGCAAAGTTTATTTAGTTTTTCTGGCTGGAAACTAATGGAATATTTCTTTTTTTTTTCCCCTACAAAGTCAGAATACTATCTGTGCTCTGAACTGTTTCATTAATAATGATTAGTTTGGGAACGTTGGTTAAATCTACTTTTTAGTCTTGCACTTCTTGATTCCAATTAGAAACTTTAATCTCTGTTAAACTGCATGGTATTTGTGGTAATAAGTAATATTAACATTAGTATATACGGTACACACCTGCAGCCTCCAAATGTGCTCACTTTCCTTGGAAATCTTTTCCACTGTCTGTCCCATTAATGCAATCAGCATGTTCAACAGGAGCACAAATGTTAGTATAACGTATGCTATGAGAAGAATCAGAAACAGGACGGGGTATTTTGAATCATGCTGGATCTCCAGGTCTCCCAATCCTATGGTGAGTTTAAATAGTTCCACAATTGCGGTGCTGAAGCTTTTATAAGCGCTGCACTCATCATTATCGGAGCAAGTTTCAATTAACGATGCCAGTGCTGTTAAAAAAAAAAATAAAGAAACATAAGCATTTTTACTTTCTTAATATTTGTTTTCTTCATGGTTTGATATTTAGCAAAATCAGGCATTTTATTTTTCAATTATTACATAGTTCTTCTAAATATTGCAGAAAATCAAAGTATTACTACACTTTAATAAAAAATATTATATACTGTACTGGTAGACATGAAACAAAACATTTATTATAAAGAACTACAGGTTCTAAAACTGCCTAATCTACATACTTCTAATTTGTTCTAAATAACTCAGCTTTATCTCTTTAGTTCACTTCAATAACATGTTAACTATCTGAAGTCACAGAAGACCTTTCCCAATATATCACTCGCTGCCTGTATTATTTCCATCTCTTGTTCCTATTAGCTGATTGTCAACATGTAAGGAACTATCAATGAAACAACTAGTAACAATCACTCCCTCTGTCTCTTTTATTGTAAACAGCTTCCCCTCACATGACACAATGTGTCTCATAGGAGTGTGACCATTACATAAGTGTTACTACAAGGGTGGATTTTTGCCGAATGCTTAATAGACATATGACACAGCGCTGACACTGTACTGCACATAGAATTTTGCAGGTACAATGAGGCTCTATCACAAATCTAATCTTGAGGTGATAAAGGGACTTACCCTATGTCAAAAGGAATGTGAACACTAATATTCACACCAGGGTCACCAACTTAAAAGGCAAGGTCCTTACAACTAAACTACATACAGTAAATAGACGATTCTCTACTTAGCTATGACAAATTAAGTTATATACATAAAAGTGTGATTGTCATTATCATTTGTTAATGAGCAGCAATGGCTATTGTAGTTCCGTGGATATACCCCAAAGGCTACGGCCCCGGTGTTGGCTGCTGCACGCGCGCTGGTGTCCTGATGGAGTGTGCGTAGCTTAAAGCTGCGATCTGCGGTCTGTAGGGAGCGATGGGAGGCGCGGGGGCGTGGTCAAAATGCTACACTGCATTTGGTCTACACTAACTGCACTCCCATTGGTCCAAACTATCTGCCCTGCTATTGGCTCCCAGCACACCACGTAACCGCGTCGCCGCACCGGAAGACACACTTATTGTCTCCCCTGCTGGCTGACGCGCCCCCGTACTTCATGAGTCAACATGCGTGAAGACACTGGGGCCTGCCTGATTGAGGTTAGTGTCTGGTGTGCGGCACGCACCGCCGTCACCACCGGGGACTTAGTCTAAGGCTAAGGCCCCGGTCACGGCGCTGTAAAGCGCGCCCGCGCTTTTGACTGCGCGTTCCGGCGATTCCCCGGTCTGCAGCTCACTGCAGGAGCAGAGACCGGGGGGGGCGTGGTGGAGGAGTGACGGGGGCGCGGCCATGACGTCACCCGGCAGGTTCGCCCTCGTTCGCTAAACCGCCGGGGGGCGTGCCTAGCCGCTCGACGCGAGTTCCTGCTCTCAATTCTATTGAGAGCAGGAGTAGCTCTCGCGCGAGCGCTGCGGCCCCCCCTCGCAGCGGGCCCGGCGCCATTGCGGGGAGGGCTCTCGTGAGCGCAGCGTCCGCCACAGCGGACGCTGTAGCAGGCAGCGGGGGCAAGGCCTAAGTGAGGCTCTAAGAAGATCCCCTGTGTTTATGGCTGTATCCACAGATATGCACAAGCACTAAACCAAAAGGTGCTTAATGGCTTAGCACCACTTCGTAAATGTGTTGTGCTGTGTTGTTTTTTTTAGGGGGGGGATTCACGACGCTCAGCTAATGAGTGTTAGAGCTTGAATGGTGTTTGACTTGAATACCAGTTATCTGATCAAGCTCTGATATCTGTTATCAAGCTTTATAACCTCCCCCCATATATCTAATCACATCCCTTCCCTCTGTCTTTTAATGTGTCTGGTATGGTTGATTTCTAACAAACAAATGATTACTACAGAGTTAGTGTGTATTGTAAAAGACAAAACAAATGTACTTACCTACTCCAAATCCAAATAAAAACAGAATGTACACAAACAGGAACTTCAATACATCATTTAAGATGACCTGAAAGCAAAACAGTGATGATAAACAATTAAAGATTATTTATTAAATATAATGAAATCTTTCTTGCAAAGTGAGGTGTTGTTGTACCCCACAGTGTGTCATCAGTAAAAAACAACTAAGATGTCTTAAGAACACAGAAGAGCTCCATATAATCGAGTAAAGAGGGATGGTGTGGGTGCCTTACGAATTGGAGTTTATAAGGGAAGTTTGGCCTTGATGAACGGGTTAAGTCTGAAAAGGAGGACTACTGTATCCGGATTGGAAAAAATGCAGAAGGGGAGGGTGGTGGTCACTGACAATTGAAACGGACTGAGTACAGAGGCAAGACGGAAATTTAAAGTTGATTGTGGGACTGGCTTATTGCTGCCTCCCCAATTACAGGCCTAAGATTTACAATTACACACTTTCATCAAATTAAATTATAAAATATAGAGTCATGGCAGGTGTCATGTAAGACCCCCTGCTAGCACGTGACCTGCATACGGGACAAGGGTTAATACCGACGCTCGCAAGCGTACACCCTCTTCACCCACTCAGGGGTCCCTCAAATGGGTTTTATCTCTCCTCAAACTGTCCCAATATACCACCGCCACGAACAGCACACAAGTGAGCACGTGACTTTAGATATGCAACCAGGGTTAATACACAAAGGCTTCTCTAGCAACCCCCCTTTCTCCTCTGCAAGGAACCAGCGAGTTAGTATTAACCCCTACTCAATTGCACATCATAACCATCCACTTCCACCACCTGAGGTTATGCAGATATGATAAAAGATCTTAGACTAAAATATCCGCCAGGGCCTCAGGTCCCTGTTTCTTATAGGAAAAACTATGCACTCTAACACACAATCAGTTGTAGTAACATACTGTATGCCTGAATTTAGCAAGCTATTCTCTCCAGCGTGCACAAAGTTCATTCAGAGCCCAAAGCATTACTTATTAAATGGTTTAATATATATAAAAATACAGTGCTTGAATTACAGAAAAGGTATTACAAAATAAACATACAATTACAATATAAGGCAGAGCAGCTTCTTAAAATAAAAGGGGTAAAACAGAAAATCCTATACAGTACATTACCACATGCTATGGATTTTTCCCAGAGAGGCACTGGTTAAGAAGATGAGGTCTGCTATGCTTTCCAAGCATGCCCCTGGACAGATCTGACTTGTAACAATCTCCCCCAGACTTAGATACAATACTTTAAGGCAGGGGGGCGCAAACTTTTTTCCCTGCGCCCCCCTGACGGCTGTCACCTCGCTCCCGCGCCCCCCCCCAACCCCAACTTACCCGCGCTCCGGCGTAATGACGTCACGTTGCCATAGCAACGTGACGTCACATGACCTCACAGCGTCATTTTGACGCCGCGTTGCCATGGCGCCGCAGGGAGGAAGCCGCCGGAGCCACGGTAAGTTAGGTTTACAGAGGCCCTGCAGCTCCCCCGGCACTTAATTTAAGTGCCTTCGGGAAGCGCGCGGGGCCTCTGTAAACCCCGTGCCCCCCGTCGGCAGTGTCGCGCCCCCCCTGGGGGTCGCGCCCCACAGTTTGCGCACCGCTGCTTTAAGGCACCGTCATCATCCCACCCCTTTGTACAGAATACTTTGAAGCTGCTCTTCTTTGATTAAAACAATTGACACCTTGAGTGGGCTATCCAGGATGGACCCCCGCCCCAAGTAAGTTCCTTTGAAATTCAGAGCAGACAGAAAACAGTCCTGACCAGTTTCAAACCCAGCATTTGGTATTTTGTTAAACAAGTGTAGCTCATTAACCCCTCAAGCACCAAAGGGAATTAAACGACCTAGTAGCTCATGATATTATCATGACAGCAGGAATAAAACAAAACCATACATTTCCCTAAAATGCTACAGATGCTTACATCACCATAATAACCCATGGTTTTAAGTTAATTGTATATCTTTCTACGCCACATTATAACAGGTAATGAGTGCCCTTCAATTTATTCCCTATAGTGGTTTGTTAATGCCTTGCCAACCTAACTCAATCTCACAAAAGTCTTGACCAGTCCTGGTTCTCCAAATCTCAATTTAACATAGGCATGGAGGATTATTGAACTAAAATGCACTCTGATTAGAATCAAGCAGTGTATATTATTGACATCGCATTATGACACAGATTAGCAATACTGGGCATCATGTTCACAGTGAGTCCTGGAGGAGGCCGGCACAGACTGTACTAGCAAGAGGTGAATGTAGAATGAAAAAGAGAAGACTAGGGAGACTAAGCACATTTTAAGGTGATGAGAAGTGGCTGGAGAAGGGAGGAGGTTACCCTGAGAGTTGCATAAGGACAGATTGGGAGAGGCATGGGATTAGACTGGCGTTATGAGGACTGTAGACGTTATGTGAGACTCGTGGGAATGTGGAGAGACTGGAATACATTTGTAATATAACTTTATTTTAAATACAAAGGTTTATGTGATTGCCCTAAAGCTTACAACGCTTTGAGGGCTGCTTAAAGATACTTTCAGAGGCATGGTACTGGAAATACTTGAAGCCCCCTGATTATTTTAACGTTGCCCACCACTGTTTTAAGTGATTATTCAACTAGTTCAGGAGTGGCCAGCTCCAGTCCTCAAGGTCAGATTTTAAGGATGTCCCTGCTTCAGCACAGGTGGCTCAATCAGTGGCTCAGTCTCAGTCTTTGACTAAGCCACTGATTGAGCCACCTGTGCTGAAGCAGGGATATTCTAAAAACCTAACCTTGTGGTGGCCCTTGAGGACAGGAGTTGGCCACCCCTGAACTAGAGAATGGCACCTATAGCAGACCATAATGGGTCATTAGGTAACAGCACTTATATGAACAACAGCAGTTTTTGTTGAAGTTAATCTGGCCATCATGTTTTCAAGACATATTAGATATTATTTATTCAAATACTGTATATGAATCAGTTGTAACTAGAAACTCTGTGATAAATGTGGGTTACCAAGGGAATGCTGGCTCTTACCTTTTGTATCATTACACTGTACATTCCCAATGACTGGAATCCTCTGGTGTAGTAAAGCATGTTCGCCCACCCAAGTGCCATAGCCAGTACAAGGAATGCCAGATATTCTTTGACGGTAAACAAATAGCAGAAAACGGACAGTATTACCAGCACGGCTTGTATGAAGCTGAAAAGATAGGAACAAATCCAGCTGTCAATAGGTGCTGCTTATTATCTAGGTGACGGGTAGGTACGGCTGACTATACTACACAGGAAATACCGAGATTTGCTATTCAAAATATTAAGGGAGGAGGCAGTGGCTCAGTGAGTAAAGACGCTGACTTTATAAAAACAACAACGACACAGAGTTTGAATCAGGGAATCAGGGGAACATGGTTCAATTCCCGGTGTCATCACCTTGTGACCTTGCGCAAGTCATTTTATCTCCCTGTGCCTCAGGCACCAAAAACATAGATTGTAAGCTCATCTGGCTAGGGACTGCGCACTAATACTGTAATTGTGATGTGGTTTAAGTCCCTTTGGGAGAAAAGTGCTACATGAAATAAAATTATTATTATTAAAACCCACCAAAATGTTTAAGTTAGTACTAATACATATAATGTTAACCTATTACACATGTCACTGTCATTATGTCAGTAGTTCAGTTTGTTGGGACGTCACTTTTTACTATGATTTCAAGCTTATTTCTTTAGCTCCAATTTAATATACTGGGAAGTTGTTTTCTTTGAGCTGGATAAGATTTCAGTCTCATTCATTTGAATGGAGATGAACTCTTCCCCGGCACTGAGAAGATAACAGCATATTCAATGTCTTTTTCCCGTGAAAACTGTATGTAAATACGTTTTTAAATGACACGGTTTTCACATAATATTACTGTAAAAACTGTACCATTTCCTTTACCTTGTTCTTTTTGCTTTGTGGGGATAATAATGCTTTCACATGTACACGAAAATAAAGTGTTAACCCAGCATACTGTATACACAATAAAGATAGCTCCATGTCACAATATACAGTCAGACTGTAGAGTAACTATTATTGTGTGTGCGTTCTATGGACAGAAAATGTAGTGCAGAAATTTTTGGCTTAGGTGTCCTGAATATTAAAGGCCTAAAAGGGGACCTGCCCTTGTGAGGAAATAAAAGGAAATTGAGAAAGAGAGGGTGGCGGCTGTAATCATTCAAATGGGCTGAGTCTTGGCATCAGGATCTAAGGCAGGGATGGGTGACTCCAGTCCTCAAGGACCATCAACAGGTCAGGTTTTCAAGATATCCCTGCTTCAGCACAGGTGGCTCAAAGACTTAGCCATTGATTGAGCCACCTGTGCTGAAACAGTGATATCCTGACCACCTGACTTGTTGGTGGCCCTTGAGGACTGGAGTTGCCCACCCCTGGTCTAAGGACAATCACTCCAGGTCTTTATCCATGTACATTTCGTATCTGGTGGACGGATTAGCAGATATTTGCTACTTAAACCCTTTGTTTTCACAAACGTATTCCACCCCCTTCTAGTGGAGAATCTAACTTACAACAGGACATGGAACCACGCATCTGATAGGACTGATCGTAGGTCTGAGGGCTTCACCAAGAAGATTATGACACCCTATAACAGAGACAAATAAGAGGTCAGGCAGTGGTCACATTTGGTAGCTCCCCATTCATGCTAGAGAGCCATTCAAAGCATTAGTTAGCAGTGGCTTGGGGGACCTTTTTCGCAACATAGGATTTAAGAGAAATGTAACATTTAGATGTAATTCATTTCCCCGTTCAGGTAAGTGAATAAAAACAGTTCAAACTTCACAATTTTACACAGTCACATTCTGGAGAGTCAAACATCATTTTGGGCAAGTCTTGTCAGTAAGGTGGCAAATCTTAATGTTCACAGAGATACCATATAACACAGCCCTAATTACTGTAACACTATTTGCATAACTATGTATAACCCCTTTAGTAGCCCCTAATAAAGGCACCATGATTTTTTTCAGGTTAAAATACAAGATTGTTGAGTGTTTCTGAATTATGATTCTAATTCACAAAATGGCGGCTTCTAATACATTGCACATCATAGTGGGCATTTCTGGCAATTAAAGTGTAATAAGGTGCATACATCTATGCAATACTTAGTCATCTGGGCCTACATGTCATTTTGGTTTTACTATGAGATCTTACAAATGCCATGATCATAACACAAACCCCATATTCACTGACTTTACAAAAAGTGTCTCCCTAATTGAATTGTTGTTTAAAATGACATAGAAAATAGCATGTATGTGTGTGAGGATAATGTACTAGTTAATAAATGAATGCAGGCATGTGTTATTTTTTTTTTACAGGACGGGAATATGGAGGGTCCCCAGAGCTGAACCGCGCTATTTTCAGCTCCGGGGCCCTCCGGTTACAGAGATACGTTCCGGTGAACGTTACATCCAAGTTCCCGCCCTGTTAAGAAAATGGCCGATAAAAAAAAATAAAACTAGTAGTTGGGGTTGGTCATAAACTTATAAACTTGTGGTTTCTTATTGAGATATGTATAAAAGAATACATGTTTGTGCTCTGGAAAGTATATATTTATAATTCTAAAAAAGATGTGTATGGTTCCAATCAAAGATGTTACAGTATGTAAAATGAATAATTTCCTGGGGACAATGGGGATTCTGAACACCCTGAGTCACATTCATATCCAAAAACACTTCCTGCACTGTGGGCACGATTTCCTCCTAGAATGACCCCACTTCCTCCCCCATAGATATAATTAGATTATATCATTATAGATTGAGATAACCTGAAATACTGAATGAGAACAGTATGTCTTTTTTATTTATTTTCTTGGAAGCAACTTGTCACTAGTTTATGGTTACAGTGGGGTTTCAAGTTCAAATGTTTCTGTTGTGAATCATTATTATAAGACAGTGAATCATTTACTTAATTACCGGTTCTAATTCACAGCACAACAATGCCTCACCTCTTTGATCATTAAGTATGTAGCAAAAACGATAATAAACATTTGCCCAATTATCTGCAGCCATCCCCTGTCGGATGCCAAACTTAACGGATTCAGCGCCTAAAGTGAGGGGGAAAGACAAATTATGAGACAGGCAAATTGTTGCATATCTGAAAATAGTTTAAAAAAATGAAAAGTATAAAAGGGTTTTTTAGGCGGGATCAGCATCTGTGATATTTCCAGTTCGGTCAGTGTTTTTTGTTAAATGTTGTACTGGACCACAAAAACTTACACAAAAACTTGTAACTTGACACTTCAAAACCTTCTAAATTCTACATTTTAGGAAACAATTGGAGTAGTAATATGATATCACAAATCATCTCCAAACTGGTAACTGAGTATCTCAATCTGATTTTAGTAAAGTTGTTGAAAAAATGGAGCTATAGTTGAAAGTCCTGAGTAGCCATGAAAATACTTAAAGGAGCCACCCAAGCAGCTTTTTATTTTCTTATTTTTTTTTTTTACATAGGATTGAAGCAGGGGGTCTCTGGAGCTGAACCCCATTAACCCCCCTGTTTCCAGAGATAGTTACCTCTGAACGGGGTGCTGGTATCTCCTGTAAGTTTGAAGCTCCCGTGTCACGTGGGATGATAGGAAGCCACACCGGATGAAGTCACGGCTTCTTATTGGCCCACAGGGTGCGGGAGCTTTGGAGAAGCTGCCATTATTTGAACCCTGGTACTGGAGCGGAGCGTCTACCGGCCACCCCTATGGGGGTAAGTATCTGCGGAAGCAGGGGGTCCCCGAACTGAATTTAAAGGGGGTTGAGCTCCGGAGACCCCCTGCTTCAATCTTATGTGAAACAAAATGAAAAATAATGGGAGGGAAAAAACTGCCAGCTTGGATTGCCTCTTTAATGAAACTGACATATGCACATTGGCCACAGGATGTCATAATTGGTTAAAGAAAATCATCTTTGTTTTCTTGAAACAATGGTTATAAAGTCTCATCCTGTATTTTATCTGTCCTTGTGTTGGATCTCTTTTACAGCCTTCAATGTTTTCTTCTCTTTTGTTCCTGTTTGTAACTGTGAAGCGCTTTGAGCCCCAATGGGAGAAAAGCGCTATATAAATAACGTTGTAATTATTATTATTATATAGTATTGCCTTATTCATTGATCAACTCATTCATTCCGTCACTTTAAATACCTGATCTCCACGTGGTCGGTAGTAGGAGACTAGAGTTAAGACGATGTTATAGATGAAAGTGAACAGAAATGACATAAAAAACATGTATCTCGCAAAGTTATTCCATTTCATTTGAAGCAACGTGTGGAGCGGTTCCAGAGCCAATAATTCATGTCGGTTCTAAGGGACAGAAAAAAAAAAATGAAACGCTGATATGGTTATTACCAAATCCTGCTATCAACCTGCACAAATCATCTGTTTATCTAAAATAAGGATCGGGCTATGTATGAAGTTCAGGGAAAAAAAAAAAGATTTGTTGTTTGTTACATAAGATGCTTATATGAGGTTATTGTGAGAACTTCCTTTCTGAGAAACAACATACAAAGGTATTTGGCTTTGAATTTGCCCTACTTATGTCAGTGAGAGATTTGAGGAGTGCCTATAGAAACTGGAAATGTAAGGGTGGAGGCACTTGATGCCTTAAATATTTGTGATAAGATGTGGCATAAACCAAAGCAAATAGGGGATTATGTAGCATCATCAAAGTCTTCTGGCTGCAAAACTGCAGAAAAAAACCCGTACCAGATATATGAAAGAAAAACATTCTGTTGAAACCAATGGGATTTTTTGTTTGTTTATGAAATCTCGTGCTGTGTTTTTGCACCTGGAAGGCTTGGGCAAATGACCCTCGTAGTATCACCGTTGCTTGGTAAACATGTATGACAGCAATTGATCCTACTCTAGGTTTTCTGATAAATACCTTAAAAATAATTAAGTATCCATTTGTTTTGAGTGTAACGGTTCTAAAACTTACGTTGATGTTTACGTTGTAAACCACAATTTCAAGTAACGAATTGTGTGAATTGCTGTCTACATGGTGCAGGTCATAAAGAGAAGATGAGACCGGTCCATAAGCCCAGTCTGTAAACTTTCTGGACAGCACCCGATTTTCCTTTTCTTTTACTTCTCGACTGAGAATGTAATGGAGGATCTAAAAAAATTAAAAAGAAACATTTTTTTAAAACCTCACATCTGTCATCATTGTGTTCACATAATACAAGCAAAATTAATGCAAAAAAATAAATGAATAAAGTTTCCTGGGTTGGTTTGTATGCATACACATTTCCAGATTTCTTTTTGGCGTGTCATGCCAATCCCTTGTGAACAATTTGTCCCACATCACATTAAACCACTATTTTCACAAATGTACCATAGCAAGCTTATCATTTTATGGCAACTGCGTTAAAGTTTACCTCCGTCTTTCCAGTTTTTGCGGCTAGTTGCATTGATGTGAGGCCTTCTTTGTTGACAATGTTTTCCAAAGACTTGTTTTTACAGTTCTTTAGGATTGTATCGTACATTCGTATTATGAAGGCATTTTGTGCTTGAGAGTTCTCTGCCACAGTGACCAAAGCATGAAGCACAGTATTTCCCAGGGAGTCCTGAAAGCAGACTTCAGTCTGGCTGTTCTCCATGAGCAGCTGCACCACATCTGGTTGATTGGTACATGCCGCAAGTGCTAAGGGAGTTTCACCTAAAACACAATAAAGAAGAAGTTCAACGATGGCTGATTGTGCAATGTTTGTTTACAGAACCCCCAATTTTCCTAAATAAATTCGTTCTAATTCCAACATTGTTCTTGGTTACCAATCTAAAGTAACTGTATCCAGTCAGGCAACTGTAATCTCTCTCTCTCCTCCAGCATTCAAATCTTCAGCCTTATTGACCACTCAAAAGGCAAGGTTGATATATATAATATATATCCTGTTTACCAATGATTCTCATACTGCAATCCTTAAATTGCTGATTCTCCCCAAAGCATTTTACAATTCATGTGAGGCAGCTTTCGCCCGCAGTCTGAGAATAATCAACGGTATCTATATATTTTTATATAGAGCTCCAGCATATTTGTAGATCTATGATATACATACCGTAGCTGTGTGGATGAGCAGAGCTAAGTGTAAGTATGGTGGTCCCCCAAATGAATATTAATACCGAAGGGGTCTGTCTCTATACTTGATCTCTTGTTTCAACACTCTATCCATGAATTCATCCTTAATTCCATACAACCAGACGTCTCCTCCCCTTCATCATTGGATTTATATCCTCTCCCCCATCTTTACCACATTCCTTTAAACCCCCAAGAACTATGTAACATTTTGGAATAACTCCCACTCTCTGTCTCTCATATACTTTTGCCAATTTTCTGAGATACAGAAAAGGGGACGAGAAGAAGCAGGTCCCTTTTCCAAAATCAAACAAGGGAAGTACCATCATTTACGTGAGAAATGTGTTGCAGTAATAGTGCAGTATTGTATACTGTATGTTAGTACTTACCAAAATAAAATCCTTCATGTTTATTCTTGGGGTTAAAGAACCGGCCCTTGGCACGCACATTGATTTTAGCTCCATACTCAATGAGGTATCTCACCAGGTCACATTGTCGTCGTTCAATAGCTATATTTAATGCAGTTTGACCTAAGAAAAATAGAATAGATGCATGATTTGTACCATTTGTGTACACCATTGACAGGGGCCCTTCCCTTCATTGCACCGTTTCCTTTCTTCCCCTCCCTAACACCCTCCCCCCAACAGACCATATTTTTAGCCTTTGTCACAGCATAAATTGAATTCACAGATTTTATTTTTATAGCTGATCATTAAAAGTATCCCATTTCTCCCACAGTCACTTTATTTTATGATACACCCAAACTGGCAGGGTCCAAGCACCCTATTAAAAAGGCGACTAAGGGTCCTGGGCCATACTCAAAATCATTTGTTTTACATGACTCCCCACTACTGAACACCTAATACATCTTACTTAAATATTGCCGTGAACCAGCATTTAATTTCTAACACATTCTATTGTTATTGTCTAACATAATCTCATTAGCATACCAGCTAAAAATGTTATTCAGGAAAAAAAATCACTTATCCCAATGTCCTTATTTTGCTGAGCATTAATTCTCCAATAAATCATCTCATTCAAGATTCATTACATTGCAATGGTTGGTACGCTGGTTAAAATATTGTTAGTAACAAACAAAATCAGCCCTCTCTATGACTAGTTTGAAGAGAGACAGGGAGACAGGTAGAGTCAAGGGTGTTATTTGTTTAGAATAGGTGTAATTATTGCCTACTTGAAGGTGGGAGGAAAGCTACCACAGCAGAGGGGTGGGGAGGTGGAAATGTGAATGCCTTTAGGGATTGGAGTGGGAGAAAGTGGGTCGAGGAGACGAGATTACATGCTTTTGGAGCCAAGAGTGCAAGTGGTACATGAGAAGAGGGGAGCAATAGAGACACTTACTCCTATGTGATAGAGTCAGGGAAGACAGGAGGAGAGTTAGGAAGAGGAGGTGTACAGTAAGGGCATGATACAGGGGGCAGAAATAGAGGTCTGAGGAGAGAGTCAACGAGAAAGTAAAGGCAGCATGGGTTGGACATGTGAATACTAATTAGTAAAGAAAATTAGCTTTTTTTTAACCTGGGAGAGAGCAGTATTGTAACAAGATTGGATAAATATGTAGTGGAGTAATTGGATAAATCTGTAGTGGAGTAATTCAGTGAGAGTATGCGATTTCCTCCAGAGACGTTCGGAGGAGCAAATGCAGGAGCTGAGCATGTGTGAAAGCTTAGCCAAGGTCTTGGATTAGAGGGATGAGAGCAGCAAAGTAGAAGAGGGGACATGTAGCTCAAGAGAGCAGGGTAGGGCAGATGTACTGTAGTTTTTTACATCTGGGTCAGTAGAGGAGCAAAGAGAAGAGAGTGCAATGTGGAATTTAGATCCAGTATGTTCACGTAACGTAAGTCACTGCAGAATAAGGTGTTGATCGAGGTGAAGAAAAAGAGTTGAGAGAACAAATGAGCTATGGTGATGGTAAGAGAGGAAGTCGGGAAATGGAGAAGTCAGGGAGAGAATGACCCATTCTTGTGGGTGCTAGCTGCAGACCATTGGTGAAAGCCAAAGGAAGAGGTTAGAGAGATAAAGGTTTTCTATCTCTTGTCTCCATTGTTATCTGAACATTCCACAAATGCGTTTGGCTGAACAAGGAAAAAAAATAATCCTGGAATAAATCTTAGGCACAAAGGTGGTTAGGTTGTAACATACCTTTATAATTTTCCTCTGTATACTCAGCATTAATAAATATTTCCAAAAATGCATTTTCTTTTGCAAACGACAGCAGCGTGTGCACTATGTCAGTTGTGTGTTCATTTATGTTTAATAACGCCTTCATCAGACAGGTTTTTCCAGTGTCTCTTGATGTTAGTTTGTTCATTAAAAAATCTAAAACATTGACATAACACAGATAGATTAGATTTGTGACAAAAAGTATCACTCTTTTAGCATTTTTGCGGCTGGACGTATTACTAGCCACTCAAACCGTGAGAGCAGAGCTGCCGTGAGAACTGAACACTCCGCAGGTGCGATAGACACGGGGGAAGCACAACCACTCTAGTCTTATGTACTGACAATGCTAATTGTATGTTCATTATGTGCAGAGAAAATCTCTGAGCTGCATTTATCAAAGTCCCCCATCTCCTAAATTCTTGAGGACCAATGGGCAAAAACCAGCACCAGTTGTATCAAGGAATGTAATCTCATTGGTATTTTTTTTCCCTTTGATGAACCTGATACATATTTGAATTTTTTTAGCACTGGTTCTCTTAGCTATTTTTGTTTTTGCAAACCCCAACCTCAAAATGCCAATATTCTGTCCCAACTCACGTTGATTCCCCCCATCCCACCCCCCAACCGAAAAAGAGCATGTTCCCATGCCTTACCAGGCACATCATTAGGACACTATTAAGGTTAATATAAGGCAGAAGGTTCACCTGCTATCATAAGAATGTCTGAAGTAAAAAAAAGTACTGCAGTTCTCATTATTAGACAGTAGTTGAGATGTATGTCTGTCTGTTTTTATTTATATAGCGCCATTAATGTACATAGCGCTTCACAGCAGTAATACACGTGACAATCATATAAATAACAAATAATACAAATAACACCTAATGGGAAGAAGTGCTTCAGTCATAAAAGTAACATTTAGCTGATGAGATTCTCTAATTGTTTTGTGCTGTTGTGAATGTATGAGCTTTTCACTGCTGAATAATGCTGGATTTGAGATATTCATGTATTTTCAAATCAAAGCAATTAAACATGAATCATTAGTCACATGTATATTGTGTTATGACTTTCTATTTATGGTTGAAAATGGACACAAATTCACCACAGCACTGAAAAAAAAGGTCTTGATTTCACCAAAGAGGATTTTCTTTTTGATCAGACTATAAATGGATAAAATAGTCAAACTCATCTCTTACTCATAATTATTACCTTTTAAGGCTATATGTCCTCTGGAAGATAGCTTCACATCGTCGAGAAGTCTATTTAACTCGTCCACGTTTCCTTCAGAAACAGCCTTAAACAAAAGGTTTTTCAGTTTTCGCTTCACAGTCGTCTTTGATTTTCCGGATGCATCTTGATGTGGATAACTAAAGAAATGATCAGTTCAGATCGGAGTCGCAACTAATATGTTATATGCAATTCAAATTATATTGGGGTAGTTTTATTACAAATTATAAATGGTGGGGTCGAAACCAGTGCAAAATGTTGCAGCAGCTTCATAAAGAAGAACACTCCTGTGGCTTTATATTTGAGTTTTTGCAACGCTGGTGTCTTTTTTGCACCATATTCGCAGCCAGCAAACATTGATAAGTAGATGTTACACATTGTTTCACACCCTAAGGAGGAGATTAATTAAGGTCCTGCATTAGCTTCCATTGACTTAAATGGCAGTTAACACCGGATCAGGTGTGCTAAGATGCAATAGACCTTAGTGAATCTTGAAAAGATCACAGGAACTGCGACAGAGTGCAGGGGAGTGTAATCATGTGGGGGAAAAGCGGGGAAATTGGCTTGAATTTAAAAAATGGCACTTATATATATTAAAAAAATGTTTTCATTTTTGGGGTTTAACAAAATGCAGCAATTGATTACCATGAATGAAAACTAATTATTTAAGCTGCCGATCGATCCGTTCTCCTGTGATCGATCAGCGAATATCATGATCTCTGGGTTCACTTAATGGCTGCCTTTGAAAAAATCCTGCAGTCAGTGGAACGCAACAATGACAATGTTACCTTATATTACTAAGAATAACATTGCATATTGTTACAGCTTTCAACTCAGCCACAGTTTCCTGTTGGGAACACTGCGAGAGATCTGTTTGTGATCATTTGTTGCCAAAGCTCATTCACTGCTGGGCCCAAAAAGAGGTGTGCCACAGCCTGCTATAGCAACCACAGGAAAAGATGCACAGTACATTAAAATTCATTACAAAGTTTTATTATTTTTATTAAAAAAAATTAAATGCAGTAACTATTATTTAATACTACAGAACTGATTTATGTAACAGAAAAAAATATGTCTGTAATTCTCCTTGGACAGAAGAAATCTTTCAAATGTGTGAAACTTTCTAATGGAAGGTAAGGAATATTCGGGCAGCAATCTGCAATTTAGTCACCATAAAAGAACATGTCTTCTTTCATTTTACCATTGCAAAGTCCTTTTGCTGCTATTTCTGAAAGTCCTCAAACTTTTCCAATACAAGTTTAATTCTGGAGATATCTCCCTGGGAAGTTCAAATGGCCGGACCATTCACCAACATTATGACAACAGAGATAACATCTGATGCCAGTGGAATAACTAGTAGGTGAAAACTCAGCAAACAATGACGGTTTTGAGAAAATGAAAAGTTAGAAATAGATCAGCACATCATGATTATATTACACCTTTATTTTCGCTCTTTGAGGGGATTGCTGCTTTAAACATTTTCATATAAATGAATAAATGGCTTTACTCATGTGATCGCCAAGAATTATTTTAAAACAATACGTTTTAATGGCTCTCTTACCCAATGTGACATTGTGGGTTTATATGCTGTAAGACATCTTCAGGAGTCTGCGGGGAATCTATATCTTCACATTTCCTATTATCATTGTGTAAAATAGAAGAAGAAAAAATACAGGTCTGAAGCACACATGTAAAGTTCACTTTTATACATCATTTGTTTGTCCTGAGACTTTGCTAGCAGAAACATCAGGGGCTAGATTCACTTGTGGACAATATGTGCACAGTATTCTTACTTCATTTTCTTACCAACCTTTTCACTAAAGTGATGTCTGCCACTGGTATCCAACTAGTTATTTCTTACCTACTGTATATATTTTTATTTAAAAAAACAAACTATATATATATATATATATATATATGAGAGAGAGAGAGAGAGAGAGAGAGAGAGAGAGAGAGAGAGAGAGAGAGAGAGAGAGAGAGAGAGAGAGAGAGAGAGAGAGAGAGAGAGAGAGAGAGAGAGAGAGAGAGAGAGAGAGAGAGAGAGAGAGAGAGAGAGAGATAAAATAACTAGTTGGTTTCCAGTGGCAGGTCCTTTTGACCGAGGACAAGTGACTTTATCTACACATGTCTCAGAATCAAGAATTAAAATTGTAATCTTGTGTCCAGGATTAATTGTGCCTGTTTAATACAGCACTGCGGTATGTTTCCAGGAATTATATATATTTTTTAGAACTGTCCGTTTTGTTTGAATGAGTTCATGTTGTTTTATTGAGCGTGTGATGTAATTCTCTTGGAATCTGACACAATGTATCAGGCGTTGGGTGTAGCTGTACACCCTGCTCCGAGCCTGACACTGACAGGGATCCTGTGCACGTGTCAGAGACAGAGGAGGCGATGAGCTGTCGGTCCATTGTAGCAGAATTGAATCACTATCTTCCAGCTGTACATTCCTACTTGAAATGTGTTGAGGTTGGCTTGGTAAAGACAAAGGGGACTATGCACTAAGCAGTGATAAGTCGTTTTAAGAGCGCAAAGTGTTTTTAGAACGTGAAGTTCCGCCGAGCGCTATGCACTAAGCCGCGCAAACAGGCACTTTGTGCTCTAAAACGGGCTTTTCCTTTGAATTTTTTCTAAGTCCAACTTTTATCGTACGATCAGCTGTTTGCGCTGAATCTTGCCCTTCTGCGGGATTCACTAAGCAACGCAAACTGATCGTACGTGAAAGTTGCGCTGAATAAAGCTCACCAGCTAAAGGCTGGTGATAAAAGAAGCTGGACTTAGAAAAAATTATTTGTTTACCTTTTTGCAGGCGCAACACCAATAGAACAGGCCGGCGGGTGTCCCCAGGTGACCCGGCAGGGGTCCCCGAGGGAGGCCGGGGGTCGCGCGGGTGTCCTCAAATGACCCCGCGGCCGTCCCAGGGTCCCCGCGGGAGTCCCGGGGGACCTGCGGGCCTGCGGTACCAATGTTGTGCCAACAAAAATACTAAACAATATTTCTAACTAAATACACCCCCCTAACACATACAGTACATGAATGTGCAAAATTACTATTATCCAAATATGGATAATAATGCTTTTGCCCATTAAATATACATTAATACAATAAATACATTACATACATGTTGTACTCACTCTTGTTCGGCACCCACTATGAAGGCCAGCCGCATCTTCCTCCTCATCCATACACTGGGGGGCTGAAAAATATACAAAATAAGAACAAGTGCCAAACTAATGTCCCCTAACCCCTTAATGACCTTAGCGGTTATTAACCGCTACAGTCATTAAGGGGTTAAGCCACCCTGACCCGATACCCACTTATTTCTACAGTGGCTTCATCATATATATATATATATATATATATATATATATATATATATATTACAATATATATATATATAGTGTATATGCATGATTAACCAATATACAAATAAATACTGTACATGGCCAAATACAAATGTCTCCCAATATCAAACATCACCAAGCTCAATCAATATCTAATAAATCAAAATACAAACACTCAATTAGACAATGTGTATATGATACAACTAATCTTTGCATCATATATACTATGTCAAACAATGCTCCAAATCAAAGACACTAATCCAAACAAGATACAGATACAATCATTAAAGAAAAACAAAGCATCAACACAATTAATTTACCATCAATTAATCCAATCACCAATCAATTACAATCCAATTCAATTACACACTTCAAATCCTACAATCAAACCATTGTGTAAATTAATCTATGACAAAGTAACCATCAAACAATATCTATATGCCAAAAATAAGCCAATAAAATAATCTATAGAAACCAGCCTTTAACTAAACATTTGCAAACATTAAATGTACATTAGCAACACATTTTTACACAAAGCAGCAAATTACCATTCAAAAAAACATCCAAACAAGGCAAGCCAACAAGTTTTTATTATATCTGTATGTATGTCCATCTATAGTTTACAGACATAAATACAGGTGCAATAAAAGAGCATTAAAAACACTTTATTCACATTAAAAATGAACATACAATATAACCACTGATTTGTCCTGTACGTATGTATACCCATAGTGACATCCAAACATTCAGGACAAATAAATGGACATTAAAAAAAAATGGACGTCAGGGAAAAAAGTCCAAAAAACCTGTAAAATAAAATTAAAATACATTTTTTTTTTACTTACCATTAGATGAACCAGTCACAGCAATAAAGGGGAACCGGAACCACTAGAGCAGCTAATCCAACAACAGGAACCAGGTAACCATAAAATAAAAAATCCATTACAATCCACAAGTGTCTTTATCTTCTTTTTTCTATTTGTAATCCATCGTTGGGTCTTCTCCGTCTTCTTCTGTCTTCTTCTGGGGTCTTCTTTCTTCTTCCGGGGTCTTCTTATCTTCATCCGCCACGCCCTGGTCTTCTTTCTTCAGAGGAGGTCCTTCCTCCTCTGCGTCAAGCCTGAAAATGAGACGACATAGGCTTTTAAAGGCCTATGACGTAACATTTTCGTCATATGGTTCTCACGGCCCTGATTGAGCCGTGAAAACCATGTGTTTTGGCCGACAAAAAAAAAAATGATGACGTCATCTTAAAGGCAATGAAAGCACAGCCAATCAGATTTGGCTGTGCTTCAATTGCCTTTAAGATGACGTCATGAACTGAAAGATGGCCGGCTTCACATGGTACGGTAGCCAATCAGAGCATGGGAACTCCATCCCAACTCTGATTGGCTCAAGTACCATGTGACAGGCTTTCAAGAACGTCACATCCGTTCTCCCCAAAGCATCTGTCACATGGTCTACTTGAGCCAATCAGAGTTGGGATGGAGTTCCCACGCTCTGATTGGCTACCGTACCATGTGAGGCCGGCCATCTTTCAGTTCATGACGTCATCTTAAAGGCAATTGAAGCACAGCCAAATCTGATTGGCTGTGCTTTCATTGCCTTTAAGATGACGTCACCTTTTTTTTTTGTCGGATAAAACACATGGTTTTCACGGCTCAATCAGGGCCGTGAGAACCATATGACGAAAATGTTACGTCATAGGCCTTTAAAAGCCTATGTCGTCTCATTTTCAGGCTTGACGCAGAGGAGGAAAGACCTCCTCTGAAGAAAGACCAGGGCGTGGCGGATGAAGATAAGAAGACCCCGGAAGAAGAAAGAAGACCCCAGAAGAAGACAGAAGAAGACAGAGAAGACCCCATGATGGATTACAAATAGAAAAAAGAAGATAAAGACACTTATGGATTGTAATGGATTTTTTATTTTATGGTTACCTGGTTCCTGTTGTTGGATTAGCTGATCCAGTGGTTCCGGTTCCCCTTTATTGCTGTGACTGGTTCATCTAATGGTAAGTTAAAAAAAAAATGTATTTTAATTTTATTTTACAGGTTTTTTGGACTTTTTTCCCTGACGTCCATTTTTTTTTTTATGTCCATTTATTTGTCCTGAATGTATGTATGTCACTATGGGTATACATACGTACAGGACAAATCAGTGGTTGTATTGTATGTTCATTTTTAATGTGAATAAAGTGTTTTTAATGCTCTTTTATTGCACCTGTATTTATGTCTGTAAACTATAGATGGACATACATACAGATATAATAAAAACTTGTTGGCTTGCCTTGTTTGGATGTTTTTTTGAATGGTAATTTGCTGCTTTGTGTAAAAATGTGTTGCTAATGTACATTTAATGTTTGCAAATGTTTAGTTAAAGGCTGGTTTCTATAGATTATTTTATTGGCTTATTTTTGGCATATAGATGTTGTTTGATGGTTACTTTGTCATAGATTAATTTACACAATGGTTTGATTGTAGGATTTGAAGTGTGTCATTGAATTGGATTGTAATTGATTGGTGATTGGATTAATTGATGGTAAATGAATTGTGTTTGGTTTTCTTTAATGATTGTATCTGTATCTTGTTTGGATTAGTGTCTTTGATTTGGAGCATTGTTTGACATAGTATATATGATGCAAAGATTAGTGGTATCGTATACACATTGTCAAATTGAGTGTTTGTATTTTGATTTATTAGATATTGATTGAGCTTGGTGATGTTTGATATTGGGAGACATTTGTATTTGGCCATGTACAGTATTTATTTGTATATTGGTTAATCATGCATATACAGTGTATATATATATATATTGTAATATATATGCTGTATATATATATATATATATATATATATATATATATATATATACACATGATGAAGCCACTGTACAAATAAGTGGGTATCGGGTCAGGGTGGCTTAACCCCTTAATGACTGTAGCGGTTAATAACCGCTAAGGTCATTAAGGGGTTAGGGGACATTAGTTTGGCACTTGTTCTTATTTTGTATATTTTTCAGCACCCCACTGTATGGACGGGTAGGAAAATGCAGCTGGCCTTCATCGTGGGTGCAGGACAAGGGTGAGTACAACATGTATTTAATGTATTAATGTATATTTAATGGGCAAATGCATTATTATCCATATGTGGATAATAGTAATTTTGCACATTAATGTAGTGTATGTGTTAGGGGGCGGGGGGGATGTGTGTGGTATATTGCTATGTTTATTGGGGGCAATTGTCCCCAATAAACATGCTATTATGCCTTAATCCCTTCATTGCCTTAGCGGATAGCCGCTAAGGTAATGAAGCTGCTTTAATGTATTTTTATTAATATTGTGTGGTAGCAGGGGACCCCCTGCTCCCACACACTATTATTAAAATGTACATTAATGCAGCTTCATTACCATAGCGGATAGCCGCTATGGTAATGAATTATTATTTATTGTTATGTGTTTTTTAATATTAGTGTAGATGTGCAGGGGGTCTCCTGAGCTGAACCGCATTGGTTTCAGGTCCGAGGACCCCCTACTTCAGGAGTTACAGGCCCCATTATGGGGTGCCGATATCCCCTGTAGTTTAAAGCTCCCGCGTCATGTGACCGGGACATTGAAATTCTGCAGGGGATACCGGCACCCCATAACGGGGCCTGCAACTCCTGAAGTAGGGGGTCCTCGGACCTGAAACCAATGCGGTTCAACTCGGGAGACCCCCTGCTCATGTACACTATTATTAAAATGTATTTATTTAGTGTACGATCGCCTGTAACAGCCTTGCATGGAGATGGCAAATCTCCATGCAAATGTTACAGGCAGCTTTTTTTTCTATCAGCTAGCGTACGGGAACTTTAAGTGCGATAGAAGGGGGGAAATACATTGCACGCACGATAAGCCTATTTTGGGCACGTCCGATAAAAAATGGGCTGAGGGCCTTAGTAAATAGCGCCGCCGGCTTCATTTTTTATCGGACGTGCTAATTTTTTTCAGCAAGGCGCGAAAGCTCGGAGCTTAGTGCATAGCCCCCAAAGAGTACCTTATGTAATTATACAACATGGACATAAATATTACAGATGTCTAACATCTGACTCCCCGTATATGGATATTTGAACTTCAATAGAGTTGTGCAAAATATTCGCAAACATCCGTGAATTCGGCGAAATGTTCCGTTTTTCCACGAAAGAAAAGGTCAAAGTTTGCCCAAAACGAAATTGCAGGGTCATTTCACCCTGATGTGCAATGTCACATGACCAATGTCTCATTGTTACTGTGACCTACATTTGCTTTAAATAAACTTATTGCACATTTTACTTGACTTGATTTTTTGGACCTTGTAATTTGAAAAACATTCAGGAAAAAATAAGAACTGAAACGTGAGAAGATTGTACATCTCTACTCTTCCATATATCCAGAAGTCTGTTTTTCTTTATTTCTGCTTAGAAATCATGCAAAACACATCTAACCTATAGCCAGCAAAGCCATTATTTGCTGTGAATGGACAGGCCAGAAACTCTCACAGACATTAAAGTACGCATGCGCAGATTATATTTGGACTGCATCAGCATGAAAAACAGGGAGGAATGGATCACCTTACACCGCATAGTAAGATTTGCAAGGCGACATCAATAGAAGATTCTTTTTTTTTTCTAAGACTTAAACAAAACACAAAAGATGAATTAAATCTGTGTATAATGCGTGGCAAAGCTGTCTATAGAACACTTCTAATTAGCACATTATTATGCCGGCTCATCATGTCCGGTTAACAAATGACATTGCTTTATGTGTTTAGCGTTTCATTTGTCAAACATGAAAAACTATGGTCAATGACTTTTGTAATTACAAAGCAAAGCCTTAATCAATTAACAATAGCAAGGCAGGTCATTTGGAAAATCAGTTATTCAATGCAACTATTTCTGAGTCGTTTTTAGATGCACTAGGAGCGGTCCTTAAAAAGGACTGTACAACTGGTGTACTGTTTTATACCTTTGTAAACATACCTTAGCGCATTGTACTTGGAATCCATAGGATTTGAAAACACGGGGGCCGTGGTTTTGCTTGGATAATCAGTGGTGTCACTGTAAAAAAACAAAAACCCCAAATAGTAAATAGTAAATATTCCTTCAGGTAATGATAACGAACAGTGTGAGCATTAGAGGAAGTCACACAGCAGTTGCAAAGGACAATACTGCATTGTTAAGAACCCGAGGGTTTTGGAAGCGGTACATGATCTAACGCAGGGAAGGCCAACTCCAGTCCTCAAGGGACCCCAACAGGTCAGGTATTGGGGATATCCCTGCCTCAGCACAAGTGGCTCAACCACTGATTGAGCCACCTGTGTTGAAGCAGGGATATCCATAATACCGGGCCTGTTGATGGCCCATGATGACTGGAGTTGGCCACCCCTGATCTAAGGCCAAAGATTTCATTGGATGTAGGAGTGGATGTAAAGGTGATTAGGGCGGAGCAGCAGGTCCACCCACCTAACTAGTTGTGTAAATTAGGACAATTGCATATGTTTGGATAATTTAAAGTTGATGTAATTATAAAAATGTGTGTACAAGTTTGCTCATGATTCTGTTACTTAGTCACAGCTGGCATTGGTTGCAGAAAGTGTGTGGGTGTTGTGCCAGTTTCCTTCTGAATGTGGAGTTACAAGAGGTGGCAGTAAACTTGCAGTAGCATACTAGCCACGGCATGATGTATGGGATATTACTCTCCCTTACTTAGCCATAGGTGTATAAGGGCTAGCGGGGTAAGGGTGGCTGTAGAAGAGTCATGGTGGTTCGAGGAGATCTGCAGGTGATGGGAAAACAGATGGTATTCTTAGTTTGTATATGAATAAAGTTGTAGCCCATTTACTGCATATGGTGTCTGTTGTATTGTTTTGGTACAGTCGGGATTGGAAGGTGCTTTTTTTACGTCCTGTGGACCGAGTCCCTACCGAGCGCAAATACTTTTTGCTGACGGAAATGGCGTTTAAATATATGACAACTGCAAGCGCAAAAGTGTGTGCGCCTTCTATGTGTTTGTTAAAAGATATGCTGGGTTATAAGATCCATTAATATTTAAGCTGTAATGTGGGTTTTTAAAAAGCACAAATATACTATGCGTCCTGCTACTTTTTAAAAACATTTTCTCCTTATAATTGCTCTTTCCGAATAAGAACAAAAACATAACATTTGAGAATTATAATGGAGGCGGGACATACGTACTCAAATCATGATGCCTATGTAAATAATTCATTTTGGTAACAACTTTAGCAATGTCTCTTACCCGTATTAGCTTTATTTGCCACCACTGTTTCTCTATTAAAGTAAGTAGGCCTATGGTTGCCAGGTGTCCAGTATTGAACTGGACTATCCTGTATTTGCACACTCTGTCCAGTAACAAATGAGGTAATACTGGACATCTATGTATACAGTATACAAGTATTACCTCTCTGGACATAGTGACCTGACCGGCTCGGAGGAGCACGAGATTTCCCTGATCAAGGAGAGTGCAGGGCTTTTGCTAGGGGGCTGGGCAGCTTCCTCCATCCTGAGTGGCTGCAATACTTGCCAATATTGTACTAGTACCAAAATATTTTGAAGGCTTTTATCATCTACCCCAGGCCTATCTTGACTGTATAATAGCCACTATATACATATTGTGCAGGTAAAATATGATAAACTAACCTAGAATAGGTGATAACATTACATAATACTAACATTGTAGAATATATTAATTCTAGATCCCTTAGTAGCCGTGGCCAGCTGATCACGATCCACCCATGACAAGCTGACCACTTGAGGCTACTAAGGTGTTTGTTTGTAATGTTGTATGTTAACCCCTTTGGCATTTTTGTATGCATTGGTAGCCTCTGGTATCAAAGGAGTTAAATAATGTTCTACTAGTGGGTTTTGTAAGAAATTGTACCTTGTTGGTGCTATAAAAATATAAATGCTATATAACCCTATGTTACAAAAGTGGGATATTCCCTACCCAAATACATTCCAGAGGCTGATTAAGGCTGATTTCTAAGAGTTATAGTTTAATTGTATTTATAGCGTATTTAACGTATTTTTCATGTATGCAAATTAGATGAATATCGCTAGCCATTTATTAATAAATAATACTTTTAGAAAACAGCAATAATTCTAAAAAAAAAGATAAGGTCCCAGTTCTTAATAATGCCAGATTTTAACGCAGCGCGATAGAACTGTTAGTACCTGGAAGGCATTTTATGAAATAAAGAAATGTTCGATGTAAAATAATATATATTTTTATAGTTATAGGTTGGTCCACTGTTTCATTCCAATTTTTAGAAGTTTATAATCTTTGTCAAATTTGGTGAAAATGTTCACCAAAATCATTACAGTTTTTTTCTTCAGTACACACAAAGAAGAAACCTGTAGAGTTTCAAAACCTCTCTACTTCTTTTAATATATGTTAACAACTGTGATAGAGAGCTACAGTAGATCAATCAAAATACACACATTTCACATCAATGAATGTATGCAGCATGTATTCTGCTCTCTCAATGATGGAATGGCTTCTAAATATCTGTATGAATCAATTCGACTTCACCTACAGCTGCATATTAGAGGTGTGTAACATTCTCTGTGTGCAGTCCACTCCCAAATGATACGAAATATGTAAAATTAGAGTTATAAATAACTGTTGACACGCAATGAGCGTCGTTCTGTTGTTTTTTTATATTTAATTTAAATTGACTCATCAACTGCTAGTGGTTGAGCAATATATTCAATTATTTTTCAGTAACCTATATGACTTCCGAGTAACTAAGGTGATATGAGCCCCAGCAAATATAGCAAGAGTCAGTCCCGAGGGTCCATATAACAGTGACACATCCCGAATACCAGTAAATCTCTGGCACTTTCACCCAAGTTAACTAGTAGGAGTCCCTTTCAGTAACCCTTAACGGGGCTGTGCTATGTAAAAACTAAACATATATTTGGCTTCCTTAGAAAGATTCAAGTACCTTAAAGCAACTGTGAAAAATGAATATGTATCGCTTTTTGCTTGGGACACTGGATCCAAACATATCAGCTACTCATGGGTCCCAATGCGAGCTGTTGTACAGTATAGCAGAAAACGTTCCCTTGTTAATTCAGACTAACATATATTATGTGTAAATGCTGTATCTGCTTGAGGACCCATATGGACACTAAGCTCTAGCACCAGCCCATCCCATAAGCATGTTTACAAAGTCAGAGGTCAATATATTTCCAAATAAATTGTTAAGAACCTGAGTTGCGCATGTAGGTAGTTGAATTTGCTCCGATTTGTATTCAAATCTCTTTGCTACAGCGGAGATCTCACGTTTTATTATATTCTAGGGGAAGAAGCCCCTTAAACTGTAATCTGTTAGATAACCCTGAAACTGAGCCATTAACACGTCTCCATGACTCATTTTTCAAATCTAAAATGACATTTTCCTCACACAAATGGTTTCCCGTAAGACATACGTTATGCACGCGTGGACACTGTTACATTTTGCATTGATGCTCAAGAATACAATAAAGACATACTAAAAATGATACCTGGTCCCCTACTGTCAAATTAAACAATCTTGGTGGACAATAAAAGCATATTTTGAAATTCTTTTTCATAATAATACTAATACAAACAATTTAACCATGTGAGTTGGGCACCCACAAAAAAGTTCTGTTTTGTACTATTTTTTCCCTTCTTTTTGTGTGCACGTAATTGTGTTTTGCAGTGATCCCTTTGCAAGAGTGCTAGGATTCATCTTTACCTGTGGCCATCTACAATGCAGCTAGCACTCTAATGTACAGTATGCCCTCCTCCTCTCCCATCTTTACTACTGCAATCTTCGGATCCCTGCCACACAGCTCTTGTAATCTATACAAAACTTTATACACTTTCTCTTATATCTGTCCCTGTCTCTCTTCTGCTCATATACCATAGCTAGCTAGCAACGAAATTCTGTATTATGTACACAAATCTCCCCTTCTCTTTTGAGGCTCTTTACTCCTTTGCCCTTTCTTTATAGCTCTCATATCTCGCTATGTACCTGCTTGCCTCCTACGCAGTGCTCTTCGCAAGTCTGTCTTCCCTTTGTCCCTTGCATTTTTACTGAAATCTTTCTCTGATATTGCTCTCTACCTCTGGAACTCTCTTGCCCTCAATTTCAGGTTCCCTCTCTCCCTGTCTTCCAGTCCCACCTGCACAGTCACCCTTACAATTAATCCTTTCCATAGCGTTGTAAAATGAGCACATTACCAACTGTACACACTCTTATCCCAGAGTCTAAATCATTGGATGCCAACAAGGGGCCCTCTGGGCTTCAGCTCTCTGTCTACCCAGTGCACGAGGCAGAGATGTTGCAGGCACAGATCATAGCTTCTCCCTACTCACTCTGCTTCTTAATGACAATGTGCAGATAAATACTCCCTCTCCTCTCCTATGCTAATCACTAGTTCCCAGCGTAAGAGGAGCGGGACAGTATTCCTCAGCACACCGACATTAAGAACCTTACTCTGGATGGGTTGGGGAGATGTTCCTATCCACAGCTGCAACATCCCTTCAGCCTGTGCACCATATATACGGGTAATATGCAGCCCTTTTAAGGGCTCTAGGGCCGCACCTGAGGCCCATGTATATCATGTTGCATACCACTGCTCTAAATTCTATAAACTTTGCACGCCCATGTAATCTTTCTGTTTCTGTATGTGTCCCAATACACCAATTACATTGCAAGCTCTTCAATGCAGGAACTTCTTATGTACTGTATTAGGCCCTAACTCATAACTGTATTATCCTTGTATAATCTCTGTGGAGCACTCCATACGCTGGCGTTGGCACCTGGCGCTATATCAAAAAAATATGCCATACAATATGTTTTTTGTCAGACTCACATATACAAATTATATTTATCTAGCAGCATCACAAGTTTATGAAAATATTCAAACTTGGCTGATTGCGTTGAGATCCTATACTTGTTATGTTCCCCTTGGCTGCAAAAAATGCAGATCTGAAGCATTGCAGAGTTTAAACAATCCTTCCTAACTCCACAAAGATTCATAAGACAGCTGCTTATTATTTTTTAGTACTGTACAATAACATTTTTGAAAGTTGATCAAACTGAGTCTTATAAATAATAGTTTTCACATTTGCTTCTAGGGTTGTCAGGTGGCTTCTCCGAAAATACTGGACTCAATGGTGAAAGGTCACATACACACACACACACACACACACACACACACACACACACACACACACACACACACACACACACACACACACACACACACACACACACACACACACACACACACACACACACACACACACACACACACACACACACACACACACACACACCTCATGTCTCTCCTCTCCATGCTGTTTCCTCCCATCCTTGGCCCAACCCCCAGGCTCCTGACACCTCCTTCTGATTGGCTGCATTACCCAGCAGCAGCCAATCAGTATGGAGGAAGCTGCCCAGCCCCCTTGCAACAGCCCTGCTCTCTCTCTGAACGGGGGAAATCCCACGGCCCCCACGCCGGTCAGATCACGTCCAGTATTACCTCTTATGTTTTACTGGACTGAGAGTCCAAATACAGGACAGTCCGGTTCAAGACTGGACACCTGGCACCCCTATTCAGTCATCGATCCATAAAAGACTATTGCTGGTCCAGGAAAATGTTATAAGATATATTGCTAACGGTGATGAAACACATGGATTAACACATTAACCGCTGTCTCTGCCAGTTTACATATTTGTTATTTGAAATGTCTCATCGTTTATCAAATGTAGGCTCAAGAGCACAACATCAGAACATATAATACACAACGCTTTCATTTTACTGCTTAGCAAAGCGCTGCCAGCCCATCTGGAAAGTAAAACGTTTAAGGTTGGCTAAGGGGTGGTGCTCATAGCTAGCTGATGAAAGAATACTGCAGTGGTTCTTCGGCTGAGACCCCGCTGGCGCTGAGCGCACTCATGCTGGGAGAGTGCCCCCAATATGAGCGCCGAGTGTCCTGCATTTACGCGCGTGTGCTCCGGGGGATGGGGGGGGGGAGCATTGCAGGTAGTTGAGCGCACTGGAAAGTAAGATTTTTTTTGTTTACCTAAGCGTCGAGCGTGTGTGCCCGCGCACGAGCCCGCGCGCACAGCGTGAGCGGGGACTTACATATATCTATATATGTAAGTAACCGCCGCTAGCGCCGCCTGCTCAGCGCGCTCAGTGCTAGCGGGGACGCAGGGTTAAGTTGCTAAGATCAGGGCAGAGTTATAAAGCAGCTCTCAACAATTTCAACATAGAGGTCAATCACCCTTAATATAAAATAAAACGTCATGCTAATATTTATCTGAAACTTAGAATTTCACAATAGTCGGTGATCAGGATTCAAAAGGAAAAGTTAAGGTAATTCTAAAAAAATATATATTACAATTTATATAAATTATATTTTGGACAAACTGTGACAGTTGCACCATTTGGTTCACCACAATCTGGAATACTGTGGGTTTAGCCTCTAGCTCAGGGGTGGTCAACTCCAGTCCTCAAGGGGGACCAATAGGTCAGGTTTTCAGGATAGCCCTGCTTCAGCACAGGTGGCTCAATCAGTGGCTCAGTCGAAGACTGCATATTCTGTGCTGAAGCAGTGATATTGTGAAAACCTGACCAGTTGGTGACCTGTAAGAGCTGCAGTTGTCCACTCCTGCTATAGCTACTGCAGAGTAAGTTTAAATATATATTTCTTTGGCCCTTTTGCTCTATTTTGTTGGGGATTGATGAAGTAATATTGCTGAAATCAGTATACTGTTGAAATGAATATATTACTGAAATGGACAGGGGAGGGGGGGGGTCTCTGGAGAAGGATTGAAAGCGATGCTATGTTCCCATTTTGTCTTGTATGTTTTCAGTCTCCATTTTGTGTGTGAGAGCGAGTGTGTTGTTTGAATGTGTTTTGCTCACAGTAGATATACGACTGTGCCTGAAGTAACGCCCAGATTCCTGGTAACAAGAAGTGCCTGGTTTCTATAGGGAACGGTTTTAACTAGTTTTAACCAGGTTTTAATGATTTGCAAAATGATTGGATTAGGAATTAAGGAGTGGTTAGTATAATCTGCCTGGTAACCTATTTTGAACAAAGGAATCAAAAATGTATAAAAGAGCCTGCTTGGACACTCTTCTGGCAGAGTCTTATAGACTTTTGAATGTGTATGATCATACTATGCAATAAACTTCTCATTATCAACAAACCCTTGTTTGTGAGTTTGCAAACAACGACAGGCTCTAACTGTGGATGATTGATTTGACCGTTCTCCAGTGCCCTTCTATAGCTTGTTTCTGAGTGTGACCAATCCTTACCTTTTCTTCGCCGCATTGTCTGTAAGCTTCTGTGTTCTGGGAGGTGTTCCTGGTGGGTTCCTTTCCTTGACCAGAAGTGGCACCACTTCATTGGGACCTCTACTCATCTTCCTGCATTTCAGATGGAATAGAGGGTTAGTTAATATCATACGTAACAATTGTCAGAACTCCCTTCTGGCCACAAACATGTTAAGTAGCCGTCTCCCATTCATTGTAGCCAATTTATATAGTGGTTCCCAGCACTCAATAAGAAAAACCAGACAAAAGCGTCAATGTTGAAATAGTAACGATATATTAAAGGAAATGATACACATCCAGAGCCAACCCTAATCAAGGCTTGGAGGTTATTCGACATGGAACCTAATAGGTGAACAATGAGTAAACAATCAAGAGGGACATTTATCCTACATTTATTGTAGGACGCACATTTAAAAATGACTTTTTGTTTTGCTGCCTACTGGATATCAAGGGGGTCATTTATCAAAGTCTCCCGGCTTTAAAACGGGTGCAAAAAAAAACAGATTTATTAAAGAAGAAAACCCCATTGTTTTTTACCAGAATGTTTTTCCTTGATAAATTCGGTGCCCCCCTAGTTTTGTAGACGGGAGACTGTGATAAATAACCTCCATGTTTCCCTTGTTTGTGACTCCACTAGAAATGCCTCCTTGTGTTTAATAACATGTGTACTGTGGTGTTTTCTTTCAAAAGACCCAATTTAATATGCGGTGAGGTTAGCGTGTCTCAAATGAATAGTACCACAATCTTCTCCAGCCTGGGGAAGTTTTTTCTGTCATTGGGGCTCGTTCATTAACTTTTTTGGTGCCCCAGGATCTAGCCACTACGTCATGGGGTCTGACACTCCGGGGGACCCCAGGATTTTGTGCAAGGGTGGCCAACTCCAGTCCTCAAGGGCCACCCACAGGCCAAGTATTAGGGATATCCTTGCACATGTGGCTCAATCAGTGGCTCAGTCATTGTCAGTCTCACTCTGACTGAGCTACTGATTGAGCCACCTGTGCTGAAACAGGGATGACCTTTAAATATGACCTGTTGGTGACCCTTGAGGACTGAAGTTGGCCACCCCTGATGGAGCGGCTACGTCATGCCCTTTTTGTGATAATTTGCTAAGGGAGATTGCGCCCTGCACTCCACGACCTGAAACCCCCGGGATATAGAAGAGGGGCGGGGGAGGGTCCTCTTCCGTTTCCGGATTAAATGAAGCCGTGATCACGATTTGCAGGAGGTGCCATGGCACTCTGGTGTATGGGCCCCAACGGCAACAAACTGCTAGACAAATGGTTAAACTGCTAGAATGTACAGTAATTTCCCTGTGAAAATGTGCATTTGGTAGGAAAAAAACTCATCTCACCAGTATTCATTAAACAGTTTCTCGCACGTTCACAACATAAGCTTTTCAGGTTGCAATTAGGTTTCGGCTGTGCAGTATGCAAGCTTTCTATGCAAAATGACGGATTAACCGGCTTTTAAATAAGATGCAAGATTACATTTCACAAAGGAAAACCTCACCCTGAGATGTCACCTCCACAAGGCATTTGACATTGCAGGTGACAAAGCATAGATAATTCTTAATGAACATGGCGAAAACCGATTTTTATTGCAGCAAATTGCATTCCACTTACAGGCGATTTTGCATGAATATGCCACACAGTGATTTGTGGCTTATTAAAGGATTTCCATTGAGAATTGTGAGTTGTTGCTGTAGCAGTTTTGACTATAGAAGACAAAACTTAACAATATTTAGTCACATCACAAATTGTTGATTGTCATAAATATGTCTGTGTTGAACATGTCCAGCATTTCCTGAACAATAAACTGGGTTCACTGTCATTCTTTAGAGAGATGACGCAGCAATCAGAGTAGTTACCATATTATAATACATTGTAAATGTGATTTATGATTTACCTTTAATAGGACTAATCCTGTGTCAGATTTTCAGTACAAGGAAAAATACAGATACAGAGTGAGGAACTCATGTAATTAATATACTGTATTAATTAATAGCGGGGGTCCCTGGCAGTCCCATTCAAACTAAATGGGACTGCCAGGGACCCTGCTGTGTTAATCCGATGGGTCATTAGTCAATGCAGAAATGCCTTAAACTTGCCTTAAACTACCCAGGTTACACCCAGCATGTACCCAGCATGTAACCGGGCTAGTTTAAGGCAAGCCTTAGAATACTCGTTGTCTCATCTGTACATGTAGCAGAGGCCCATTTTATACAGAAAGTTCATGTTTAGGGCCCTTTACCTTCAAGGATCTAAAAGGACATTGTTTAACCCACGTTGCCTTCAGAGGGATCTGTAAACATTGGTTTGCAATGTGTTTCACACACACGTGGCTGTGAGTGAGTTAGTAATTAAAGATGGGCAAAACCAGGTGTGTGGAATCAGAAGCTACCTGAACATTGCAGAACAAATACTAAACCAAAACCCATAAGGTTTTAGAATCAAAATTAAAACTCAAAAATGATTTAGAACCAAGACCAAAGCTAGAACACCAGGCCAAGTGCCCATTTCTAGGTGTTTCTCACTATATCTGTTTTAATTATTGTCAGTATTTTATACATATTATTTTAGTCTCCTAATTGTTTTTTTTTGGATTGTATACTTCTTTAAAGCACTTTCATGCGTTATTATGCCATTTTAACCGTTTCCTGCTTATTTTGAGATTTTTTCTAGAATTTGGTAAAAATCCTAAACCAAAACATAACAAACTGAGGTTTATCAAAAACCAGAACCAAAAAAAAAAGATTTTTTAGAACTGCAACCACGTCCAAAACCAAAGCACCATTTTTTTAAAACCAAAACATGAATGAATGAATGAAAGTGCCTACCCTTATTAGTAATTATTACAGCTACTAATCCCGATGTTCACACCTAGAGCACGTGGCCCTTACATACATAGAAACTTCTACAATGGAGTATTTTCTTGCTAGTCATTGCTGTGGGCTAAGGGTAATATCATTATGCCATGACAATGGCCTATGTATTGTAGCTACAGTAGTAATGTATTAAGGTGTTCAACCGAGGTCACAGTGTTCCTTTTCAGTGGAAGCAATGCATTTTCCTGACAAACATGATATTCTCCCTTAATGCCTACTATTTTCTTACAGTTCTCAGCAAATACATTTGACAAACACACAAGAGGCCAACACAAAATAAATACTATATTTGCAGCTACTATCTTACTTCTAGGCCATGTATAAAAAGTTAACTCTTATTCCAAATGCTGTTTTTCACACATTATTTGAACTATTTACTTTAAAAATTATTATAAATTAGGTTAGGAAGGTGCACTATAATATGTCTTCATGTAAAGCTGATATGCATAGACATTATAGTTAAAAATAAATGTCTGTCTTTCAAAGAATTTACACATTTTTGTAACCTAAGAACAGGGAGTCAAAGTTTCTTCTGGGTTCCCCACTTTGAAAACACCAGCATTACCCTAAGTGACTCGAAGATCCTTTTATCATGACTTATGAAGAGACGTGAGTGATCTTGGACCTCGTCGTCTATGAACGTCACTACATGAGCAACCCATGTCTTGATTTTCTCTTATTATTTTTGATGCTGGTTTGCATAGGAACTTCATACAGTGCACATAACAAGAGGATAATTATAGAATAACATGACCTGAAAGAAGTACTCCTGTGGGTGGTTCCACCAGTGTCATGATGAGCCATGTCAACCAGTCATGCATAATCTATTGTCATTTTCTCTACAGTCACGTCAGTAACGTCAATGGATGATTTGAACTTTTGCTGGGCACTAAGGGGCTTATTCAATCACATCAATATAAATCACATTTTGGTTGCTTCATAGTTTATTGTGTAAGCCCCAAAGACATTGGTGGGCCACAGGCAACCCGGGGGGCGTTACCTACAGCACCCAACTGCTGGCCAGTCCAGCAGCCAGCTCTCCCTTTCTTCCCAATGCAGAAGGCGTGGAGATGTTCCTGGTATAGATCGTAGATTCTCCCCACTCCCTAAGCTGTCTAATGTGCTGATAAATACTGTACTAACCTGCTTCTCTCCTGTGCTAATCACTAGTTCCCAGTGTAAGAGGAGGAGCAGGATAGTATTCACTGGTACACTAGCATTATACAGCTGACTGGAGGGCTGCAATTCCTCTTCTGCAAGGTGCAGAATATATATATGTATATATACTGTATGTAGATATATATATGTAAATATATATATATATATTCAAGGAAAAAGAGAAGAAAAAGTGCAGCGTAACACCAATAGTATAATAATGTAATAACATATAAAATATACTGTATGTATCCAAAGCACAAGTCAGGTATTGCCCTCACATTTATAATAATATAAAACAGCATTTAGAATTCTCTCTCACAGTCCCCAGAACCACTGCAGCGTTAATCTTCCCGGGCCGCAAACCTTACTCTTTTTTTTGCCATGGACGGGCCGCAGATTTCAGCCTGTTAGCCCGCTGCACCAAAAACAGTAAGTCTTACTACATCTGTACAAATAATCCTTTTCATGTCATTGCTTCAAAACATTTTACATGTGGCCAAATTATTTTAGTGTCGGTTGTTATAGCGTTACATGACGAATGTCCCTATCTCCAGTACATCCTCTAAAGACCGTCCTGTACCTTAGTTCCCTGAATATACTGTAATAAATCCTTGGTCACCAGTTTCACATGTAAACTGTATGTCAAAGTTACACAAGTGTAGTCCAAAGTCATATTTAACATTTAATATTTACATTTTCAGATCCAAGGAACTTTACTTATTGACAATGTTTTAAATCTCCTAAGAACAAAATATTAAAATAATGTGAAATATGAATGAAAAATTATTCGAAACTCTACCATAAACTATACCAGTAAGGCAACAATCCTCTCTAAAATGCGTTTAGAACTCAATTCAGCATTGTTCCCTCTATCTTTTTCTTTTTCAATTAGATGATTGCTTTTTTGGTATCTCTTTATATTTGGCTTTTGTGGTTTCTATTGCTATTCCTAGCAGGCTTCTTAATTTATCACTGGTCCTCTGTTTTTTAAGGCTCAGGTATGAAAACAATGATACAAAGAGAGTAAACAAAACAATAAATATATATAAAATTGATAAGCATGGTTTGCTGTTTAAAGTGGTAAACAAAAAACTTCTTATGTAAACTTACCCGGTGTATCGTCTTGCCCATACAAGCAGAAATAAACGATTCCTTCTTCAGGACGAACAAACCAGTTGTAACAAGTCTTCCCTCTGTATGTTCGGAGCTACAAAAAGACCAATTGAACAGCAGCAGGTCTTCGTTTAAACTTAAAGAGCAGCTGTGATAAACAACCGTGAGTCCGTCTTCAATTAGACTATAATAAATAAATAGTTCTGGGAGTGTGGTGTAACGCATAATATTGCTACAGTCATTTATAAGGAAGGCAGCTCCTCCCTCCTTGTTTTCTATTATAGTACTGCAACCTGTACATAATAATAATTCCAATTGCATGTATCACTTAAAGAAGTTTCTTGTGCAGTACTTGTACGGTATGAAGCTAAAAATTTAAGGGTGCTCTCAAACTTTTGGGGGAAGGGGCAGCAGGGCAGAGATGAACAGGACCCGTCCCCAGTTTATAGCGAGTTTGGGGGCTAAGAGGTTAATGGGTAGGAAGTGGTGTTTCTAGGCTAAGTAAGAGGAAGCTTAGGAGTAGGCGTGCATTTGTGCTATATAAGAGGTGGTACTAAGGCAGAGACCGCTTTACCTTATAGGATGGTGGGATCTCATAAACTCCCACCATGTTTTAGTTATTGCAGCTGGATATTTAAAAAAAAATTGGATGTGTATATTTGAGTACAAAAATAAATACATAAGGAGAAAAAATGTTTAACAATGAAGGCATTACTGAATAAAAAAAATAGGAATTCTATGTATCTATAACCTGATAACATTAAAACATATATATATATATATATATATATATATATATATATATATATATATATATATATACACACAGTGGTCGACAAATCACCAAAAAATCTACTCGCCACACAAAAAAATCTACTCGCCACCTAGTACCAAACGTGTGCTGCTTGGGCCAATAGGAGCTTGCCACGATGTTAAATCCACTCGCAAATGTATAGGTTTGTCGAACACTGTATATATATATATATATATATACACACAGTGGTCGACAAATCACCAAAAAATCTACTCGCCACACAAAAAAATCTACTCGCCACCTAGTACCAAACGTGTGCTGCTTGGGCCAATAGGAGCTTGCCACGATGTTAAATCCACTCGCAAATGTATAGGTTTGTCGAACACTGTATATATATATATATATATATATATATATATATATATATATATATATATATATATATATATATATATATACACTGAGTTAAGTTATGGTGAGTAAAAAAGTGACAAAAACCCTCCACAGCAAAGCAAATATGCAAATGTAAATACAACTGTATGCTCATCTGCATGTCTTAGGCAGGTCTGCAACCCCGCCTTTCACCATTATCACCCAGCACACAGCACTTCCACTGCAGCAAGGGATTCTGGGGAATGACATGCAAATGATCACACACTTTTTGCTTCAAAAACCATTTTTAACATGGTTCCCTATAGGCTTAAGCTTGCTGCATGGTCACAGGTTTGAGCACAGCCAGGGTTAAGGTGCATACCCAGAAAACCCACCCACAGACAACTGTTTCGACCTTTATGGGTCTTATCAGTGTGCACCTTAACCCTGGCTGTGCTCAAAGCTGTGACCATGCAGCAAGCATAAGCCTATAGGGAACCATGTTAAAAATGGTTTTTGAAGCAAAAAGTGGCACTGTGTGCTCATTTGCATGTCATTCCCCAGAATCCCTTGCTGCAGAGGAAGTGCTGTGTGCTAGGTGATAATGGTGAAAGGCGGGGTTGCAGACCTGCCTAAGACATGCAGATGAGCATACAGTTGTATTTACATTTGTATATATATATATATATATATATATATATATATATATATATATTGTTGAATATAAATAACGGGACATTGAAGTGTTGTTGAATAAATAAGCTTGTTGCTTTAATTCCTGTGTACATACGCAGTGACCCCTATTCAATATGCTGTAAAGCCATCTTCTCTGTGCTTTAAAAGTTTTAGTCCCATTTATATGAATCGAGTTAATCTCTTGTCTGAAGAAGATGCTTTCATAGTCTGTTGAAAAGGAGCCTCTTTATAATATTGGGCAAACGCTTATTTTGCGCGTGCCTTTTGGGACATAATTGAAAATGAGACGTAGATCTCAATGGGCCAAATCCACAGAGCTCCGTGACATCAGGGCCCATAACATCATAGTACTTAATACAGGAATGCATAGGCAAAAAAACAATTATATGCAAAAACAACGTCCGAAACACATCTCATTAGAATAGGCTTAAGATCACGTTAATGTAGCATAATATTGCGTTGTCTTCCAATACCAGACACGAAATAGGTGTTTAACTCAAGTTGAGAAAGAGAGAAGAGGGACAACACTCTGGACATAATGCTATGTTAGTAAATTAATGTCTACTGTAACTGTGGTGTTACACCTATCCAGAGCCTGTTAAAGCCCTATTTCAGGGTCTGAGCGTGAGTAACACCAAGTTTAGGTATGGCCTAACTACAGAATGTGAAAACCCTGGACTTTGGTGGGATCCCTTGGAAGTTACTTGTAGTGACCTTGAATATATTTGTAAAGGGCAAGCATATCTTCTTTATGCAATGTTATGAACATGCCTCATTTGCATATCAGTATCACTAAAGTCCATTATAGTTAACGCTATGCACTTTCTAAGAGAAAACATAACTTAACGTTATTATCCTTTGAAGATACACCGTTGGGCTTAACATTGCATTAAGTTAGGTTAACATAACATTAAGTAGCTTAACAAAACTTTGAGGATCTGGATCTATATACTGTATATATATATATTTATATATCTATATAGATATATATATAATATATATATATATATACACACACGTACATTTACATGTATATACTGTAGTTGTAGTTTTTACATAGAATAAACTGAGCAATCATATTAAAACAAATGCCATAAACATGGAAATGTCTCATCTGCACAGTATAGCTAATACAATGTACAAAATAACATAATATGATTCCCCTGACATATATAATGGAATGAAAAGAAAGCGTTATAATTCCAAAATACATTTCTTACCAATGAAATCATCCATCTTAACTGAAAACATTCTCTGTTGTGTAATAATGGAATGTATTTATCTAATAACCAACATACACACAGGCGATCATACAATGTGTTTGAAGGCGGTAATACTGGATTTGTAAGTTATTTCGGGAGCTTATTGTCCATGCAGTCAGAGGTGCCATCATTTGATGGTATTTTTTTTAAAGAGGTTTGCTGGAGGACAAGTGAAAACGGGCAATTAACTTTATCCGCTCTCTGCTGTAAAATAACAAAAATGAGCTGCAACAACTATATATTTTTTTCAGTGTTTTGCGACTTTTTTTAAAGCAACAAAGTAGAACGTTTTTTTTGCCCACCAAATTAAAAAGCAATTCTCTTTTGCATTCTTTTAACGTGAGGGAAATATAGTCTTTCACTGACAAAAAGGGGCAGAGAAACAGTGATCAGGCTGTGAGAAAATAACAAGGGTAACATACAGTATCTCATGTAAATATCAGGGGATCTTCAAGACAAATGGGGAACGTTGCCTAATACGTGCATTTGACACGTTCCACTCATCTTCTTTACTTCTGCGATACTTACAGATGTCCAATGCAGAATATGGTGTTAGTTCTCAATGATTTCGATAATCACTGTCGTAAAAACGAAATCTGGGTGGAATTATTTAAAAAAAATTATACTGTATTATTTTGGCTATCCACAGCCACTGATTAAATTGTCACTCTCACAACCCCCTCTCTCTCACACCACCTTTCTCTCACACAACCTCTCCCCCTCCTTCTCCTTCTCTCTCTAACTTACCCCCCTGTCGGCGGTTAAGACAATTGAGTAAATCTGGGCCTAAGGGACTACAATAATGAGATTGGTCTAATACAAATATTATACAATAAAGAAACTCATTTTGAAGAATCACTGATAACGCAGTGAGGGGGGGGGGGGGTTGATTTTGGAAAGTGTATTTTCTATGAGATATTTAAAAGTGTTGTGATTTGTAGAAACCCTGACCTGCCATGGTACTTTGAATTACTCCACACTTGTTGACCTACTTTTGGAAATGAATTATGTTTTCCTCCTTACCTCCTTCCTTTTTCCTTGTCCTTGACATGTAAGTCTTTATTACACATTCAAGCACAGTATGATAAATCATACAAATTAAAATATGCATGTACTGTATTGTATTAAAAAAAAATTGTCAACACATCTATTGTTTGTGATACCTTTTAAGTGGACTTACTTGATGCTACTCTCATCATCAGGTTGGAAATACAGATATTAGCTCCAAAAGCTTGTCAATATGAAATTGAATGAGCCTGTTAGAAAGGGTATCACAGACAATAGAAGTGTTGATATTTTCTCCTTTATGTATTTCATTGGACTTACTGTACATGGCTACAACATTATTGTGTTCATTTTTTATTTATTTTTACAATTTAAGAGGTATTATATTGTACCTTGTTATTTAGTTTGGCTATTTTCCAGTACTGTATGTCCCAAAGATCAGATTGATCAAGCTTTAATACAGGGCATCGCCCTCAATCTGGCATTATCTGCCATTCAAGCCATTGTTTAACTGCTTTATCTGCAAAGGGATGTTTCATTAAAAAAAACATTCCACGCTAAACTACCTGCACAGAATAATTTGAACAAACATATCAGCCCTTCCCCTCAGTACCCGACTAGCACCCTCTAATTGCACCTTTAAGACCCACCTTAAGACACACTTGCTTAAAGAAGCATATGAGTAGCACTGTGGATAATACTGAACACATGATACATAAAGCTTGGCCCCCTGCAGACGCACTTACCAGAACTCCCTCCTACTGTCTCTGTACGTTCTCCCTACCTACCAATTAGACTGTAAGCTCCTCGGAGCAGGGACTCCTCTTCCTTAATGTTACGTTTATGTCTAAAGCACTTATTCCCATGATCTGTTATTTATATTATCTGTTATTTATTTGATTACCACATGTATTACTACTGTGAAGCGCTATGTACATTAATGGCGCTATATAAATAAAGACATACAATACAATACAATACAATGTCTGTTCAATCAGAAACAAATAAAGCTTTGTTATTTCGTTTTGTGGCTCAGAGCTTTCCTGCACGTTGCTTTGCTGGCTACACAGAAAGACTTCGCTCCAACTTCATACAAGTTTGAAAGTAAACACAGTTATAAGTGAAAGGTTTTGTGTTGTCGCGCCATGCGGAAACGCAGAAAGTCATTCAGCACTCACCTGTATGGCTTACTGAAGATGGGTATTTGAAATACAGTATATAATGTGAGCTCATAACTTAAATTGGTGATACCATCAATTAATTATACCTCTAATCAAAGGCGGAAATAGGTATTTTTGTGTCCGGGGCAAGTTCCACCAACTGCATCCTCCTCCTCCCAATTTAAAGAACCAACTCTCTAGCTATCCCCCCTCTCTATTGTTCTACCTCTCTTGCCCCTACTTCCTTCTATCTCCCTCCCCCCCCTTTCCCACCCCTCTCCCTACCTATCTCCCCCCTCTGCCAACCATCTCCCTACCTATCTC
Source organism: Ascaphus truei (assembly GCF_040206685.1). NCBI lineage: Eukaryota > Metazoa > Chordata > Amphibia > Anura > Ascaphidae > Ascaphus > Ascaphus truei. The sequence goes on from NC_134485.1 coordinate 63,114,687, forward strand.
CTCCCTCCCCTGCTCCCTCTACCACCCCTCTCTTCCTCTTCCGTAAAACATTCACTGTTGTTTATATGGGGTTGACCGAAAGAGAACACAGTGGTTAGGAAAAATAAAATCAAGCTTAAATTTTATTCAGGTTTATTTTGACTGGATATTGCAGGGAAAACATGAATACTAAGGACCATATTTACTATTTACTAAGAAGTGTTAAGCCATATTTAAGTAATAATCTCTGAAGAACAGGGCATTACTGGCCAATAATGCCCTGTTCTGAGGGGATTATTATTATTATAGGCTAAATGTAGGCTTATTTCATAAATAATAGACACTTTTGTATAGTTAAATAGATTTTTTTTATTCAAATAAAATGGTAAATACATGAAACCACCTCTATATACTCTTACACTGCAGATATCTATATCCACACACTGCCGCCCCCTCTGTGTGTACACACACACACACACACACACACACACACACACACACACACACACACACACACACACACACACACACACACAGCAGCTCACACACAAACTGCTGCCACACACACACACACACACACACACACACACACACACACACACACACACACACACACACACACACACACACACACACACACACACAAAACAGCACACCACACACAACACAGTGCCTCTACACACAAACACACACTAGAGCTCCAGACACACAACGCAACACCTCCTCTACACTCACTACACAGCACCTCTACACACATAGGAGCAGCTCTACACACACAGCAGCTCTACACACACACAAACTGCTGCTACACACATATGCTACACCCATAAACACTTCTACTGACACACACACACACACACACTGGAGCTCTATACACACACACATCAGCTCTACACTCACACAAACTGCTGCTACACATACAACAGCACAACACACACACACACTGCAGCCACAATAAAAAATGCAGCCACTTACTAAACTTTGCACTGTCCCCCCCCCAGCTCTACACAAAACACAGCACAACACAACACCTCTACACCCTCTCCTCCCCCCCACCCCCCACACACACACAACACTGCACCTCTATACACAACACACTTACTTCTTTGCAGACTCTCCCCCCCAATTCAACTGAATCTGCCCAGAAAATCTCAGTCAGCTCAGGAGGGGGAGGAGTCAACCCGTGGCTGATACTTTTTGACCAATCCCCTGCTATGTCTCAGAGCTTTTACTTAATTCAAACCAATCCCCTGCCCTGTCTCAGCGGTTCGGAAAGCTGATTGGCGGGAAATAAACAGATTGAAAACTGCATTTTGCAAGCTGCTGAAATTCAGGGCATTACTGATTGGAATCTGCCCGGAATTTTAACCAATCAGAGAGCAGGGTTTTCAATAATGCCCTGAATTTTACTGCTTTAGCCTAAAATGTGTATTGAAGTCAAAATACTTTCGCGAATGGAGAAGGCAGCAAAACTAGGTCATGTTGTAATAATGGGTGCTTTTAATTATCCAAATATAAACTAGAGCAACTAAAGGAAACAGTTTTTTGGGTGTGCTCAAAGACATTGGCATGACCCAAATTATGAGAAACCAACCAGAAGAGGGGCATTACTGGATTTTGTAATAACAAACAATGTAGAAGTAATAACAAATATTCAATTCAGGGAACATTTGGGAAACAGTGATCATAACATCGTCTCATTTGAAATACATTTGTCAATAATCCTATTATACGTGTCCAACAAAGACCTTACATTTTTGAAGGAAATAATTTGGAAGTTAAATGGGCAGTCTTTAAAACATTGTTAGATATGTACACTTGTCAGTGTATACACTTGGGTAATAAATATAAAAGAAACAAGTCTAAACCAATTTGTCTAAATAAACAGATAGGGAAGAATTGGAAAAGTAGAGGTAGGCATTTAGATCCTTATGCTTTGTCCATAGTAGAACGCGCTAGCTTCCTCGCTCCTCCTCCTCCCCGGCGTTGCGCTTGCAAAACAAACCTGTTTGAATTTGCAAAGCACCGCTCTCCCTGCAGCGCATGTGTATGTGCTACTGCGCGTGCACTATGCACTACTACATTGCCGTCATGGTGTTTGTTTCCTGCACTATGGACGAAGCCTTAGGCTGCGGCCAGGCAGGGAACGGGCGCGCTGGCGCTCGTGTGTTGCGCCCTGCTCGGCCGGGCAATCCGTGGCCGGCTAGGCGCGTGCTCGTCTGGGGGCGTGGCCACGACATCACGGAGCTGGTTCGCCCTCATTGGGCGAACCGCTCACGTGGCGCACTTGCGAGCGGCAAATTCTAATTTGCTTGCTCTGAGCGCCGAGCGGGTGCAGGCGCTTGCTCACGCTGGCCACACACATTGCTGCAATGTGTTTCATCCCCACTAGCATGAGCGCGCCTGCCTGCTCAGGGCCACCATGGACGAGGCCATAAAGTCAGAAGGGATGGAGGCATCATATCAGAAATATAAGGAATGTTACAAAAGTTACAAAAAGACAACCACATTAACAAAAATTGAAAACTAAAAAAGGATTGCAATAGAAAGTAAGATCAGCCTTAAAAAGTTATATAAGTACATTAATAACAAAAAAACTTTAGAAAAGACAATATAGGACCATTTCAATGTGAGATGGGCAAGCAAATTATTGGAGATAATGTAAAGAGATAATGAATAGGTAGAGATATTAAATAAAAAATTTGCATCTGTTTTAACCAGTTATTAGTCAAGTTTAAAAAAATTGCAACAGGAGGAAGCAATAACCTCTATAAATTTAAAAAGGGGGCTTGATCAGAACCAGAGAATTACAGACCTGTAAGCCTGACATCAATAGTGGTTAAGCTACTTGAAGGTTTAATACTGGATAATATTCAGGAATATCTAATGGATAACAAAATTATTCGTAATAATCAGCATAGATTTATGAAGGTAAAAACGAAGGTAGAAGGCGGTCACAGCAACAAAAGTCCAGCTCAGGAAGAGGTAGAATTAAAATCAGCTTTAATGATACATGCTGTACATCACAGAAGGGGCACTCTGACGCGTTTCGTCCCTCTCCGTGACTTTATCAAAGAGATTTATGAAGGACAGGTCTTGCCAAACTAACCGTATTAGTTTATTTGAGCAGGTAAGTAGGAATCTAGACCAGGGTAATGTAGTAGACGTCGTCTACATAGATTTTAGTTTTTTTAGATGGTTCCACGTGTAGCCAGGTCCCCTCTGGCTCCCCGGTTCCCCGCCCTCTCTCCTCTTACCTCCGATGCTGCCAGGTGGTTGCGGGTGGGTTTGCGGGTGGTGGCGGGCTCACCAGCGGCCCCTCTGCAGGGCGCCGCCATGTTGGATTGGTGTATATGCATGCGCAGAGGCTCTCGCCTGCGCAGAGAGTGTGTGGCGGCCATGGAAGTGTTGTGCATGCGCAGTGGAGTGAGCGCTCGCGGCGGCCCATAGGCATAGGTTCCGCGGGGACTACAAGCCCAATAGCGCTTAGGGACAGGAGTACCACATGACGCCAGGAAGCCAATCGTGTGGCTAGGTCTCCTGCAGGAGGAGATACTATTTTGCGCGCTGGAAGAGGAAGTGGCAGTTGGGTAGGAGGTATGTGAGCAGGGGTTTGTGACCCTCTGCTCTAGGCCAGATTCCCCCTAGGCCCCAGCTAGACCAGACTCCATCATTTAGTTTGTGGCTACTACAGGGACAGGCCCTTAGGAAGGGACCCTGCTCCACTAGCTAGTAAATAGATCAGGGACACAGCTGCAAGCTGCGCAGACCTGATAAGTTGATCTGGGACCAGATCATAAGGTGTGACACTCCAGCGGGATACCACAACACGCGGAGGCAGACTCATTGCGGAGGCTATCGTTGGATCGGCGAATCCCTTGTTTGCCCAGGGGCTCCTCCCACTACGTTGAGATCCCTCTCAGGTGGAGGCGCTGCACCAAAGTTATAAGTATATCGCCCCAGGCTCTCCGTGGCAGAGGCTTAGGCCCCTGTGAGCCAACAGGTAAAGGGCAGCACCAGTAGCCATCTTGTTTAGGGGGAAACAGGGCTACACACGCAAGAGGTTAGTGTATAAAATAAAGGAAATTGGTCTGGGTAAAGAATTTTGCACCTGGATAGAAAACTGGTTGAAGGATAGACAACATAGACAACGGAGAGTTGTCATACAGTAAATGGAACCTTATCAGGTTGGGCTAATCTGTAAGTGAAGTACCTCAAGGTTTGGTACTGGGGCCCATGGCCGCCGACAGTTTTCCCGAGCCCAGGACTAGAGTCATTATAGAACTAGAAAAAGTACACAGAAGAGCCCACCACATTAATAAAGGGGATGGAAAATCTGATATGAGGAAATGGTAGCTAAATTAGATTTATTTACATTAGAAAAGAGACATCTAAGGCTGCGCTTATAGTGCCGGCGACAGCGATGCGACGTTGCATCAAAACAAATGCATTGTCGCCGGCACTTATAGTGGACGTGATGGCGACAGCACGGCGGAGCTTCAGCGCTACCAAAAATCTGGTAGTCAGTAGAATTTGATTTTTGGAGAGACGTCTCCACATGTGACTAGCTATAAGCCCATCAGATAGCTTCTCCGCCCCTCTGACTTCCCCGTTGCTGACGTCACTGGCCTTGTAGTCAGCGACGTCTCCAAAACATTAATTATAACTTTCGCAATGGCGACGGCGACGGGTGACATCATCGGTTGTACAGTTGTACAGCAGGGCCCCGGGCATACGGCGGGTTCCGTTCTAAGGGCCCGCAGTATAGTGAAAATCGCCGGAAAGCGGAACCGGCTATTTTCAGCTATTCGCATGCGCAACCCGGCATTTCCCCGGCATTTCCCCCCTTGTGCGCATGCGCAACCCAGCATTTCCCCCCCTTGTGCGCGCGGGACCTACGTTGTGCGTGCGCAAGCTACGTTCTGTGCATGCCCGCCAGCGGCAAAGTCAAGGCGGAGACATGGCGGCCCCCTTCTTGGTGCCGTCGTATCAGCGGATCGCCGAAAAGCGGGGCGCCGAGAAGCGGGGCCCTGCTGTATTCTCCCCTATATTGTTATGAATGAATAGAGAAAAGACAGAATCTAAATCAGCTATTAAAATAAAGATATGAGGTGGGTGTATGCAGCCTGAAATATACACACACCTTTTAACAGTGGATGGCTATTTAAATTCATTGTTATAGTTTAAGTAATATTTAAACCTTGTGTATGTCAAATATTCTGGTTACACCTAACAACCTGTGTATTGTTGTGGATGCTTCAACTTTTCAGTTCCATGCATACTATCTTTGCAGTGATCCAATGTCTAAGAATGTGCTCAGGGCCACATATAGCTTTCCTGGGGCCCAGGACTACAGTTTCCACTTGGCCCCCCCTCCACACTTCACCCACCCCAAGTGACAGCGGCCTTGGGAAACCCTCCCTCTATCTCCCCCCCCCCCCATCTCATTGCTACCTCTCCCACGTGCCCACCTTTCTCTCCCACGCTCACGCCTCTCTCTCCCTCACTACCCCACCTCTTCCACTCCTCTCTCCTTCACCCCTCTCTCCATTGTACCCCCTACCCCCCTCTCTCCATCGTGCCCCCTATCCACCCCCCCCCTCTCTCTCTCTCTCTCTCTCTCATATACCCTCACCCCTCTCTCCCTCACCCCTTTCTCCCTCATGCCCCCACCCCTTTTTCCCCATACACATAACCCATCCCCCCAACATAATACCCCTCACCCCACCACACACATAATATCCCCCACACACATAATACTCCCCACTGCTCCCACACATAATAACCCCACACATAGATGTATCCAGGTCCCCTCCGGTCCCCCCACTCTCCCGTTCCCCCACCCCTTACCCTTGTTGCAGTGGGGATGTTTCAGGCAGGGCAACGGGTTCGCTGGCTTTTCCCTCCGCAGTGCGCCGCCATGTTGTGTGTGCGCGCGGGAACCCGCCCAGACTTCCGCTGCTTCAACTGTGGCGAAAAGGGCCATGTTGCAAGGGTCTGTCCGAACCCCAGGAAATCCCCAAGGCCCAGTTCTACACAGTACAAGTACAGAAATCACTCTCTTCCTTATCAGCAATACCCAAGGAGGATGAGGGAGAGTCAGAGGTCCCCACAGGAGAGCCCCTCTCACAAGATGCTTACAGCAGGGTAGGACCCACTGCTATAATAAGAGTCGTCATGGAAGGCGTCTATGCCTCAGCTTTGATGGACACTGGGTCTCAGGTGACCATTATCTATGAACCATACTAATACCTATGAACCATATATCAGTGAAAAGCCACAAAAGACAATAATCAGAGAATGCACCTCAATAGCACAGCCTACTGAGGGCATAAGGACAGAAAAACCCCACACGGTTAACACCAATCACTTGGCGTCACAGAGTACGGGTAAGTCCCCCACACCTCAAATAATGGGCAATGCAGAGTCAACAAAGAGTGCAGGTAAAGGGGCAATGACTCATTGACAAAGCACCTGTGTCTTATGCGAAAACGCGTCCGAGGTTTCCTTTGTCCTTTTACATATGGCATTGGCTGAATAAAGAATATTTTTTTATTTTAGTCAAGTCTGGCTGCTTTCGTCTGGTGCTGTGCTCCATTCCCCTCACTCTTTTTGCTAGTTTATCAATAATGTTGAAATAAATGTTCTTAAGTCAAATTTACTATCCCTCTCTATACTATGTCTCTCCTGCCCCCCCTTGTCCCTCCTTTTCTCTCCAGTTCCCCCCTTATATCTCCTGCCTCCCTTGTCCCTCCTGTTCCCCTTTTCTCTCCTGCCCCTCCTTATATCTCCTACCCCCCCTTATATTTCCTGCTAATCCCCTTGTCTCTCTTGTAGTGTTTGTGGTACCCAAAGAGTTTAAGAACTTGCTGATATTGTGGTTTGACACTCTTCTTTTCATTCTTTTCTGAATGTGTCCTAAAATATGTCGGACATCTTTCAAGCTAGGGAAGGGGCTTTTGTTCGCTTTATCTGTGTATTCACATCGGCACATCATGCTATGTTCCATACTTTCCAAAAGGACATTTCAGGCTCCCGTGTAATTTCCCAGCGGAATTTTCCATTAATCAGTCACCGCAAATTACTGTGCACATACTATAATTATGAAAAGAATGTGTTCAACATTCACCCTTAGCACAAGGCTTCTGGAATATATGTGTGATAAGCATGCTGTCCTACCTCTGCTTGTACAGTACATCTGTGCACAGTGCAATTAAATAACTATGTACAGTACGTTTTCTTCTAAACTCGTTCATTAGAGTTCTTATCATTTGTGATTAACATGCACATCATTTCCCTTGTGTATTCTCGGATATATACAGTAGTATGCATGCTGTTTAAAAACAGACAGTGATACGACTTTATAAGACTTTATAACTCCTGTAAATTAGCAAATACACAAACATGCAACCCAAAATCTTATAACAATTAACAAAAAAGGGCTTTATTCAATGTACGCTGAAGCCGCCATTTCGGACGTTTTTCGTCATAAATCCCCATCGATGGGGAGATTACAGTACTCAAGGCTGGATATTTTGAAGGAATGCATTAAGATTTTTTTATAATATTATATGATCAATATTATGGAGGTGGAAGCTGCATTATCTGGTGAGGTACAGTTAATGTGAGATAAAGGAGGGGGAAGAATTAAAGATGACTCCTAGGGCACCAGGCTTGAGGTATTGGGATGGTGGTGGAGTTATTAAAGTTTTCTAAGAATTTGGGTGTACAGTAGGAATGGAATTGGTGGATGGGAAGATGAGAGGTTGTGTTTTAGATATAGTGCGTTTGAGATATCAGTAGGACACCCAAAAGCTGATGGCATAGCAACAGTTAGCAACACGGCTTTGGAGGGACAGGGAGATGTCTGGAGAGGACTGATAGATTTGAGTAGATTATCATAGAGATAATAATGGAAAAGAAATTAATAGCTTTTTTTTTTTTACCAAGATAGAGGGTATACAGGGATAAGAGCAGAGGTCTTAGTACAGAGCGATGTGGGACACCAAAAGAATGTTGATGTTGTAAGGTCCGGGGTTTTGCTGGATCTTGCCCTTATATGGCCGTTGGGGTCATCTTGGTTCCTGAAAGCCTCCTATTTAAGGCTGCACTTCCTTCAGGAAGTTGGCGAGCAAAGGTTCCTGTTTGTTTGCAGTTCCAGCCATGCTACTTTGTATTCTCCTGTCCTCTTCCCTGTGGACTCCCTGTTACCTAACCCTGCCTGTGACCACAACCTTGCATCTTGCCACCTGCCCTGACCTCAGCCTGTGACCCTCTCCTTGCACCTTGCCAACCTGCCTTGACCCTCTGCCTGCATCTCAACTATGATTATTATAAACAGTACCCTGTCCCCTAATTCTGGTCAGTGAATGTATACACCTACTTTAGCCCTGTGGGTCTGCTTCCTGATCTGAAACGAGCACCATTGTAAAAGTTGAGATCAGGAAGTTCCAACAAAGGAATCTATACTTATCAGATCGGGAGTTTACTACGGACCTGTTGGTGGGAGTACACCCTATCTTCAGAGATCCCTGTTACTCTAAGCACTGATTACTTGATCCATACCTATTGGATCGGGGCTTCCCTATGGACCCTCTGGTGAACCCGATCCAACTATGCTCCAGAGTTTCAACTCTGATAACTCCCCACTGAGCACTTGCCTGCACCTCTTCTGGTCAGAGAACAATCTCTGTTCATTACTATGGGCTTTATCTGTAAATGACATGTTCCTTAACTGAAAACAAAGGTCACAGGACATCCTTACTACACATAACTATAAATTTGAGCATATTTATTGTACATCTGCCACTTCCGAGGAACCTGAGCCTAGAACATTCTACCTGGGTATATACAGTATACTCTAGTGGTGACGTCACTATCACCAGACCTAAACTGGAAGTGGCTTATTTTCTGCCACGTCAGCCTGTATCATGTGATCAGAGAGGGGGTTACCCTGTGGTAGCCCACACAGTTAATCCTCTATGGCCCTTAACCCTTACACTACCATAGTAGTCCCACCAGGGGGCTACACTCTCCTCCAATGATATATGATGTTGTCCCGAACAGCCTACAAATAAATAATAGATAACATTTGGGATATTTAACTGTATACTGTACATCCTAGACACCTAATAGAACACAACAGTACTATACATTGCTTTTAATATACATCATATAAACATTCTAGCATAGTACTTAACATATAGTAATGAACACTGTACATAATTATTTGGTAAATATTTAAACCAATACCTGAGCTATATACATTCTGGATATTTAGCAGATACCTCACTGGGTAGAACACACACTTTCTTTAAGCTTTTAGTTAGATACATATGTGGTTCTACTGATCACTTATAGCATTGTTATAAGACTAATTAAAGCATGACACTGGCACAGTACTTTTACTCACTGTTCTCAGAGTATACAGTACAACTCACTGTGATGGTCAGATACATATCTTTGGTACTGACCACTTATAGCATTCTATAAGACTGAACAGGATATAACGCTCATCTGTATACTTGCAAACTTGGCACACACACAGCCTACACATGCTGTGACAGTCAGACACATATCTCTTGTGCCGACCACTTATAGCACATCCTATAAGACGAACTATGGCATTCCGTACACATACAACTGAAACTTTGAAACCATACATATTCTTTGTTATACAGCAGATTAAAAAAATAGTAATATACAACCCATACTCTTTCTGGATAACTAGTACACACTCTGGAGCTGCATACATAGCTACAATTACAATTTAACACAATGTTATTCTTGAAGAAGCATAATACAATCCGGAACAATACAGGTACAGACCAGTATAGTACATAATACATAATGTGAGTAATACTAGCATACTCCGTTGCAGACATCATAGATACATAACACATTTTTAACTTTCTTTTGTATCTATACTCATAGCAATTATATGAGACATAACTATGGCATAACTCTTGCAATAAACCTATCAGTAGATACACTATTGAAACCCTTGAACCACAAACAGTTTTGAGTACACAGTTTATAATGTTTACATCAATACAACACATCTTTTCTCAGACCCAATATACAGGTAAATGCAGGGGCAGTGCAATGGTAGGGTCAACGGTAGATAATGACAGCCATGGCCGGGTAACATAACATAACTTTTATACTAAGGTAGGGGCTCGGGGCATGGGACATGTAACTAATCTCTACATCAGAGGGGTCTATTTTAGTAATAGTGGGCAGGATCAGGCTTTCTTGGCACTCCTCCCTTGCCATCAGACACCTCCACATAATGTACCCTTTTAAACCGATTGTTAGTCCCATACTCCACCCAGTCCTCTTGGGGAAACTAGTAGAAAAATCCCTGCAATCACAGAGGGGGGATAATTATTATAGAGATTACGGATATTCTCAGGCGTGAGACCAACCCCTTCGAGTGTGGACGATTTAGAGAGTTGGATAGAGCAGGCCACGCAGATGTACAGAAATAGGGGGATTAGACCGGATAAAATGGTCCAAATCATGGAAAGACTAAAGGGGCCTGCACTGGTGATAGTGAGAGATGTTAGAGAGGGAATAGAGGTCAGTACCCCCTAGTGAGTACCTGCGTGCCTTAGAAAACACGTTTGGTACCACAGAAAAAGGAGAAGAACTACATTTCCAGTTTATGGGCATGTATCAGCAGGAGGGAAACTGTCATAAAACCTACGTAGGCTGAGGTGGCCCTGCAGAGGGTCATAAGGAATAAGGGTGTTGCCCCTGAAAGGGTTGACCACACCCGAGTGGAACAGTTAATACGAGGGGTAACTACAGGAGATTTGATTACACCCTATTTAGCTTCCCCTAAATATTTAGAGCTTCTGTGAGAGATAAGAAATGAGGAGGAACAAATGGTGCTTTATCCGGTCACCAGAAGGCCCCCTCAGAGTGTGGCCACCAGTACTCAGTGGGGCTCAGGAGACAGTGCAGCTGATGCCTGGCCAGTGGTTGAGGGACAGCCAAGCTGCTCAGAATTGCCACATACGGTTTAGAGCACCGCAGGAGCCGATGTAAGAGAGATTGAAAGACATTCACAGAAACTTTATTTCCTCTGACGGGTTGCACCTGTCAACCTGCAGCGATATCGGTACCAGTTCTCCATTGCCTTGCACCACACAGAGGTCTGGATTTCTTCCCCAGAGGTCATCTTCCCCATGTGCATCAGCCAGTACTATTCTGACCGGTCCGGACACAGATTATGAATACCACTGTTCTTATTAGTCAGGGATAGTCAGGTGGACCTCTGAACGTGTTACCAATTAAGCAACATCTACACTCTACAGCACCAAGAGCTTCAACGGAACGACTGTGTCTGGAAAAGGTACTTTGTGAGGAGGTGGGGTGCGACTTGTTTGTTTGTTCCTTACCCTTTTTATCCAGTAAAGTACCTGTTATTGTTCTCAGTGTATGGTTTACATTAGGAGTGTACCTGTTCCGGTGAGGAGAGGCAATTCAGCGGGCACCACGAGGCAGGAGAAAAAAGTTGCTGAAGCTGGACTGTGCTGTATAACAATTCCTTTATTGTAGCATGATTAAAAAGAGGGGGGAAAGCATACCCCTGCGCCTCTAGAGTCTACAATAAAGGAATCATGCTACAATAAAGGAATTGTTATACAGCACAGTCCAGCTTCAGCAACTTTTTTCTCCTGCCTCGTGGTGCCCGCTGAATTGCCTCTCCTCACCGGAACAGGTACACTCCCTCTGCTTGTTATATCAGCCTGGAGCACACAGAACCGGCGGTCACACATATGTGAGTACAATTGCTGCCCCATGAGAGCTGCCCCAGGCATATAGGTTAATTCAGTTCAGAGAGACTGGAGAGGTCAGGGGGGGGGGGTTTAAAGACTCCCCACTCACAACTCTGCATATCTCTGCTATACCTTGTGCCATCTAGGGGTTTTTATGCATACAGCCTCAAGCATGCATTATCACACCAAGTGATCCGGTTTAAATGCAGTCAGATATAATCATTGTGGGTTAATATAAAGCTCTGTAGCACTGGGTGATTGGGGTCCTCTACCCCATATTTTTGTTTTCCTATGGTTTACATTACAGCGCTTGCCACAAGCAGGAGCCCAGAGGAGAATCTACATAGACAAGGACGGTTTGCCTTTTGATTTGTACTCTTGTTGCCTTTATTTTGGGACTCCAGTTACTGCTATACAATTATCTTCGGCTGCTCTATCTGTTCTAGTTAACATTTTGGACATATATTGAAGGACAGGGCTGCATTTTGTTTAGGGGAGAGAGGATATAGGGAAGTACCTCTGGCTCCCTATGGACCAGAGGGAACAGGCTTGAGAAAGAGGTGAGAACCTCGAAACGATCGTTGCCCCCCTTGCATACCCTCCTCCTTTTAGTGTTCCCCCCCCCTTTTTTTGTTCATTTTTGTGTATTTTCACTTTGTTTCCCTGTGTCCCTTCTCCCACTCCCCTTCCCTCAGATCTTTGCTACTAAAGTGATGCATTACTCCAAGTGATTGTTTCTTGTGTTCATATTAAATTCTGTTTAACATTTTGGACATATACCTGTAGTTGAGCCTTTTTCTACATAGACAGTGGGTGCTGGGACACCTTTGTATGTGTATTAAAGTTACAGGTTGTTCCACGAATATACCAGTGCTGGTCTCATTGCCCATTTGCTGTCCAGGCCCAAAACCACTATCTGCCCTATTCAATCCCCAATCCCGCTGTTACAGAGCTGGTACTCTCAGGTATATTGATCAGGAAACTTATCAACATTATACGTTAGGGAGAATTCCCCTGGAGGCATCAAACCATAACAAGTATCCTTTTCTCAAACGCCAAAAAGCTCAGGACACTGACCTCCATCAGTTAGCCCAGGGGAGGTTATCCAATCACTCAAATTCTAATAACCCACTACATTCAATTACCCCACAACTCAAATTTCAGCCATCCCCTGTACTAATTAGGAAGGGCATGATTGTAGAGGGGGTGGGAGAGGATTGAGGCCCTTAACGAAAGTGTAGTAAGGCAGGAGAGTGGGTCAGAAGAAGGGGGGAAGTCTAGGGGGATGTATATTAGGAGGTGGGGGGGGAGTACTCAACCTCTTTCTGCTAGGCTGGCATGAGGATCAGTATGCCACCAAAGAGATCTGCATGCCATGCATCCAATGCTGGATAGGTCAGACACAGGGCCATCCCTGGAAGGGAAGAGCTCCAGGAATTAGTGGCCCTCTTCAGGTAGTACTGCAGTAACATTGGTAAGTGACCCTCCTAACTCCACTTGAAACCCACCTTCCCACTCTTATTCTATATCCTGCCTCCCCTATACCCATTGCACCATCATCCCCCCAAAAAAGGTTTAAGTCGCTGCTCTGCTTTTGTGAATCCTTTTGGATTTATAATATGTGCACATTATCACCATCTGGTCCAAACGAATGCATAGATACAAGTATTCTGGTCTAGTATCCTGGCTGGCAGGCTCTAGTCGGTCTATGTAGTTTAGTTTCGTCCTTTGAACTCATCTCTCTATCTACAGTATACACTTTATCTGCATGCATTGACCCGTCCATTGGTAGATTTTAATAGTCTTCTAGTCTCTAAATGTGTACAGAATCATATTGTACATATATTATATATTTACATTCAAATTGACTATGGTCATCCATTAATTCCAGTTTGGTAATTCTATTATCTATTTATATGTCTTTGAAATGTCACTTTCCAAAATCTGTGGGTGTGTATGTTTGTATGTATATATAGATGTATGTATGTATGTATGTCTTTATTTATATAGCGCCATTAGTGTACATAGCGCTTCACAGCAGTAATACATGTGACAATCATATACATAACAAATAGTACAAATAACAGATCATGGGAATAAGTGCTTCAGACATAAAAGTAACATTGTTACATACTGTATATATATATTTTTGTCATCAAAATCCTCTACAGGTAAATAGTGATTGAAAACGTATAGAATTCCAATATATGTCCCAACACCACTCCTGTAAAATTAACTGTGACCGCGATCATTATTATTATATTGCTACGATTAACAATGGCACTATCCTAAGATATATGTGTTTAGAACTCTATTGGCGTCCATGTAGTCCTATACTTAAAGTGTTCCAAGTAGTCCTATACTGTAATTACTGAGAGGTATATAGAGATATTGAATGAGAATAGGGGTATATAAAATTAATATAACAAAATACAATTCCCTCTCTATATATTCCTTTGATTACATTACGTTTTCATCTACTCCCTCTCGGTTAAGATAACTGAAATGAGATGTTAGGGAATCTATGTAATCAATTGTAACTTGTACTGCTGCGGCACAGTTTATTCGAGCATTTGCCCGTTCTGTGCCGCAGCAGTAGCCTGGCGCGCGCCCGAGTGTGACGGGCGCACGCCGAAGCAGCGGAAGAGCGCCCTCCGATCGGGGCGCTCTCCCTACCGCTACCGGGTCCGCCGGGTCCCCCGGAACCCCCTGCCGCTGTCCCGCGATCGCGGGACACCAGGGCTCCCTCGGGGAGCCCCTGGACACGCGTGCAGGGGGCGCACGCTCCCGATGACGCGTGACCGCGCGTCTATGACGCGCGGCACGCCGAGGGGCGGCCACTAGCAAGCCGGGAGATTTCCCGGCTTGCGGTACCGACCACACTTCAATAAAGTGTGTCGGTAGTGTAGGTAATGAAATTTGAAGTAATTTCTGGCTAAGTGTGAATAATAATCATGTGTATACTATGTCTGCAATTATTAACTGTACAAGGGTTTCTATTAAGTATCTAATATGTACTGTGATCATAGAATTAGATGTGAATTTGTGTCTCCTCATGTGGTTTAGTGAATCTAACATGTGGAGTTATCAGAGTATTTACTAATGTTGATCTAATATTAATAGGTATTATTGATTTTTGGGCACTCAACTAATATATCTATCACTTTATTTGTACTCAATTTAAATCACGAGTTGTCTTCTTAAATATTCTATTTAATAAATTCTATAATTGGGATGTTATCACAAATTATATAGTCTTTATAATAAGATAATACATTGTAATTAGTTTTTTATTTTTCTGTATAACATTGCACTTCTTTCTTTATTATTAATTAACACTGTTAGATAATTATGGCAAATTTAATAGAATGGCTGGTAATTATATATTCCTCTCTTGTGGTAATATACCGTCCAATATAAAATCAGGTATTATATATCCAGTTTCTGTTGTTCCCTGAGCTATATAAGATAATATACTGCCTATATAGAGTCTATTGATTCTCTTCTAATAAGAGTTGTGAATAATGCTGAATAATGCTAAGTATTAGTGATTTAAGGTATGAGTAACCCTTAACCCAATCTGTCGTTAATCTGTCAATTAATTGAATTGAACACAATAGGTAGCCTATTATTATAATGTTCTCATTTGAACATTTATTATTCCCCCCCCCTTTTTCCAACTTAAATAAATAAATCTGTATTATACAATATGATAATCCGGATTAGATATTATATGTTCCTCTAAATAATCTATGCTTTCATAATAATCATATCCTTTCTATGCAATAAAGACACTATTAAGTACCCAATATAAGTATTCCATAACAGTGGGCAAATTATTGGACAAATCACCATCAATTCGTTCATTGGACAAGTCCATTATGGCAGAATGTATTAACTATGTAATTTTGGGAATCTCTATACTAATGTTTAAAGTTGTACTAATCTATGTTTAATGTATATGTAATGTGTCCTTGAATATTAGGTGCCATGACGAAATTGACTGATTAGGGTATCATTCAACCAATTCTAACATAAGCCAATCAATCATGAGAGGTAGATATAAATACCCAGGTAGGGAGAGGTTAAGGTTAGTAGCCCCTGACGAAGCTCAAGTGGAGAAACGCGTAGGGTATGCGCATTGGTGGAGCAGACAGAGACCCACTGCAGAGAAACCCCCGGCACCAGAGCAGAAGCCGTGACAGAGGGACTGTGGAAGACGAACTCTCGCGAGAGTTGGAGCCGACACACGTGATGCGGAAGGACTCTGGCATACCAGCCGTGCAGTGGACCGGCGTTTCTGTGTTATGAGTGTGAGAGACTCAGTTTAAACTCTCAACTGCTCTGATCCGATTCAACACATGTGAGTGGGATACCAACTGTTGTTTTTAGATAGGAATTTTATTAAAGGTTTTACACTATATTCCTTTTCTCCTATATTACTCTCCTTCCCTCTCCCCCCGCCCGGCCCCCTCCCCCCCTGCGAGATCCATTCCGTGACAAGACACCTTCCAGCAGCAGAACGATGATGAAGCTGTGAAAATTGTTTGAATAATCGTGTGCAGTCTAAGAAATCTAAGACGAAATTGAAGTTCATCAGTAGCAGAGTTCCTGAGTCCCACTGTGGATTAAAGGCTTTAAATTGCTGACAAACGGTAATTGCATATCTTACCACCTAAGTCCTGATTGTTTTGACATACTGCCCTATGATATTTTTCTCCCCCCCCTCTTCTCTTCCTCTCCCTGCAATTTGCGCCTAGGTCACTTCTTCTCTGTATACTCTATTGCGGCAGGTGTGGAGCCGTGGACCTGATTGGCAGCAATCTGTAGGGTTAGTGGTTTGAAGGGTTTATCACCTCTCAGTTGATTGATTGGCAAGGTGTATAGTTTATATACTCTACATCTAACTAAGTGTTTGGTGTTTGCGCTGTTGTATCTTGTTCTTTCTATATATATATATATATATATATATATATATATATATATATATATATACATACATATATAAATGTGGATCCATTATAATCTGGATTCATACTGTATAAGAGTATCATTGTATATTTTTATTATGTTGTATCCAGTTTGTACTTGAATTCTTTCACATGTTGCTAGTTGATTGCTCAATCTGTGTATCCTGTTGCTCAGCAACATTGGGTACTTAAACTTCTATCACAGACTATCCAATCATTGCCCTAAAGAAGTCACGTACGGGACAAAGCGCATTGGGATGTGCAGAGGCGTCCGCGTACCAACTGATGCGGAAGTAGAGATCATTGCTAGAGGCAGGATTGATCGCGGCTCTGTATGCGGACAACAGACAGGATAACATTCTCCATGGATATCCCTGAAACGGACTGCACATCTCTGGCTGGTTTGCTACCCTGGAGTCTTTCTTCTAGTGGATGTCAGTTGTCTGTCTGGTGTGCCAGTGCTGATCTCCATCCAGTCCACAGCGGGGCGTCTGATGCAGGTTCTTGTAACTTTTTAATTTTATTAAATTGTTTTTCTGAGTTACGCTATGGAGCTGGCGCTTCTTTTCTTTTTCTCTATTTAGGTGGTCCTTTGTGAATTGGCTAAATCCCTTCAGAAGCTGCATTGGAGCTCTATAAGATCATCAGTACCTGTTCTGGACTTCCATGCACATCATTCACTGTTTATTCACCTTGGGGCTGGTTTGAACATTCAATTTATAATCTACTTACTGACGCTGACTGTCTTTGGTGAGTTTGTATCATTTAGTTATCACTTTCGACACATTAATATTTTATTACTGATTTAAATTTACATTATTTGGTAAATTATAATAGTATCACATTTCACATACTCACATTTATTATTAATGTACACTACTTTTTTCTTAATATATATATATATATGTCCGTCTAAGATGACGTCACCACGTCTTTACGCGTTTCGTCACATTGCGTAACTTCCTCAGGAAGTCTCCTTTCTCCTGAGGAAGTCACGCAATGTGACGAAACGCGTAGAAACGTGGTGACGTCATCTTAGACGGACGTGTGGGAGGAGGTCCTGAGTTCCCTGATACTCTCTTCAGCTGATCCGCCTTCACTTCCAGCAGTGTACTACACATGGAAGTTTTCTAAGCATTGGGGACGCTGAAACGCTGCAGCACTCGTGGCAGGAGTTGCAAACAGCCACATCAGGTGCACAGTATCATTGTCGGACCCCCCTCCCCCCCCACGCTCCTGTAGATGACGCCCCTTACAGATTCTCTCCAATGTTTGTTTTATTTTAGCATCCTGTTAGTGTATCTCCTAGGGACACTTTCCTTTAAATAAATTCACCCTATTTGTACACAGTTACGCGCTATGGAGCTTGCGCTTTTTTGTGTTTTGTTCTTCTAGGTTTATAGTGGGTGGCTGCACCACTTTTTCTGAAGCAGCAAGGAGCTCCTGGGATCATTGTGTTGTTGGGATGTTTCCCTCCTCTGAACCATCACTAAGTGGAGACATTTGGACTGTATCCTTTTTTGGACTTTACATTGTTATGTTTATTGCATTTTTTGGTTTTATTAACAATTAGATTATCATATTCACAATTTATGTTTATATTTTCATTTCACATTTATTCACGTCACTTAGTAGTGCTAATTTTTGTGTGTGTTTTTATATATATATATATATATATTTACACATACACATCATTCTACTATTGTAGTCATAGTTATTATCTAAGTATTAGATATTTATAGAGACAAAAGAGCTGACAATATATCTCCTAATTCTGTTGGCCTGTCTCCTAATTTCTGGTGCTGTGCTCAGTAGAACAGTGGAGTGTGAAAACAGCAAAGATAAAGCTGGTACTGTACCGAGATAGGTTGCTGGTGACTCAAGATCGGGATTAGTAGCATATTTTGGTTAGAACTGATAGGGCTGGACACATGGTACATGAGACATGTTACAATAACAGACCAATTATTCTGGAACAGGAAAAATCCAGTTTTTAGCATGTACCAGGAGTGCACTTTAGTAAATCACCGAAAATCTTGATGTTAGGGGGTGTGGTCACTCTAAATGAAAAATATGACTCAAATCACGTAGTAAGGAGTGGCGTATAAGTTTAATTGTTTTCATACATTTATTTCTTTGTAATGGATCTGTTATCTTACTAGTACCCTGTGCTTTTTAGTCCAGTAATAAAGCTTTCTATACCTGGCTAAAACATACTTGTTTTTTTTATTGTCTAACCTTTAGCTACACTGCAGTGGACTACTTTTACTAAACCCCTAGTGGAGTGGGTGTGTCAGCATCCAGATTAGCAATTGATTAATGATTGCCTATTAGTAATAATTAATCTCCAACAATCAGTAACTATTTATGGAATGTGGTGTTTTCACATATTAAAAGGAGAGGGATTACAACTGCAAGAGGATAACCGATATTAAGATCTCTTATGGTTTGTGAGCATTGGTAACCCAGTTACTGATGTTTACAGTGAGAAAAATGCTCTTGATTCCTACTATGTGTCACTAGATAGACACAAGCTTCTAGAACAGGCCTGTTTGTCATGCAGCCCGTTCAGCTCTCGGTCTGGCAAGAGAGAAAGGAATGGGGGAAGAGCTGGCAGAGAGAGAGGAGGGGAGCTGGAAGCTGCACGACTGAGAGGCTGCAGCTTCAATCCTCCTCCTGTTAATCTCGCCCCCTTATCTCCTACCACCCACATGCCCCCTAACCCCTCCTCCTCATTCCCCTTAACTCCCACCTCCCCAAGGCTCTTAAACCAACCACCCCATTAAATCCCTCCTCTCCAATGCTCCTTTACACCCTTCTCCCCTTAACCCTTCTTCCTCCAAACCTCTTAACCCTCCCCCGCATTAACCCCCTCCTCCATCATGCCCCTTGACCTCGTCCTCCCCAAGCTTCCTAACCTCCTCCACGCCTCTTAACCCCATCCTTCCCATGGATTTTAACCCCCACCACCCCTGCCCATTAACCCTCAGCTCCCACATGCCCCTTAAATGTGTGCAGGAGAGGGGGACTAATGATGTGCATAGGGAAGAAGAAAAAAAAGGGACTGTAGTGAGGTTGTAATTTATTTATTGTAAAATAATTTGAATTTAAAAATGTTTCATTTCGTAAAATTAAAATATACTAAAATGTATTTGTTTTTTTTCTTTACATTTATGCTGAATGAAATGCATTTTTATAAGAAGTATTTCACAATAAATGACCGGGAACAGTTTTTAATGACATATTTTTAGGATTTTCTATTGGGTATTTATTGCAATAAATATAATTATCGCGATAAATGACTCAATATTGTTACCGTGGTAAATGTAAACATTTTACTGATGGTTAGATTTAGTCAGGGTAAAAATGCCACCTACTCAGTTAGGCCGTAGGCTACTTTCTTTTCTCCGTCCTGAGTCTTGCAGTCAGATTTAAGAATTGTCCTCCAACGAGTTTGACGGATCTGCTCTAGAAGCCAAATCCTCGTCCCTGTAGATTATGTTGGTAAACTAAAATATGGCATGCCATTGAAATGGAAAAGTGGATACATGTAACTAGGGATTCATCCTCAAGGTCTGATACCATAAGGACACACTGGATAGATAACGAGCCAATGAACGGGCACATCAAATTATGTTGTGAACAAAAAAATAAGGATGGAAGCACACGAGTACTGATGCAACAAGTTGCTGAGTTTTGCTGCATAATATGAGCAGAGGGATGTAGGGAGCGATAGGCTAGTTTGCACCCAGATTGGTTCTTTATACTCCATTTGTCATTGGGAGCGCCCCTGTATATTTTTATTCAAATTATGTTACGTTTTCACCACCTTACTGTCTTATCTCTTATTAACATGTATTTCCCAGTTTTGTTTCTTTTTTTTTTTTTAAGAACATAATATAAGGAATTCTTGAAAAAGAACAATACATAAATATTTTTCATTCCACCTTCCAAATCACACTTAAAGTGGTGCCTAGCACTATTCTCAGTGATTATACACTTAAAAATTAATATGTGCAATAAAATTGAATTGTGACTTGTGATAATGATGTTTCTTAAACAGTGTGAACATGTACAGATGCAGCAGACGTTATTTGAACAAATCACGGCGCCGTTTTCGTGTGCGTTGCTGTATTCCACGCGCATTAACGCGGCCAATCGCCCCAGGCACACGTGTTTATCGCGGTTGCTTTGTTTGAATTTCATGGATTCTGTTTCTTTGTGTGCAATGAAATGAATTGTAATGTGTACAGTACTGTGCTACTGTGCTTCTGTCTCAATTTAAGGTGATTAAAAGCCATAACACTAAAATGCCATTTTCTGCACACGCCTGCACTCGCGTCTTAAGGCGGTACGGTTGGAAGAAATCCCGCGCCATGACGTGTGTATTCCGAGGTATACACCGCATGAAGTGTTCGAATAACGGCCGCTGCATCTGTAATAATAAATACATTTGTGTAATTCATAGTCCATTAGCTGCCGATAAAGTCCACTGATTTTCTTGGAAATCATATATTGTTATGTCCAGAAAAAGACTTTTGGACATCAGATACTGTTATGTCCCGAAAAAGATTTTCGGGACATTCCACTTTCCAAAGCTATCTTTCCAGGTGACTGTATCCTCTAAACTGGAAAAAGAAAAATAAGCAGACATTTTATTTGTACAGAATTACAATTATTAATAAGCCATCACATGTTAGAACTGAACTGTTTTATATGGAAGAACATAGATGCCAATCAAATAAGTAATTTAGTGCTAAAATGCAATAGATATGCAAAGTCCCCAACCCTTTCTTTGTAACTTCTCCATGATCATGGCCATCCTGAAGTTCGGCCCAATTTCTGTACCTAGCCACCGGGGCCTCCGTGTGCCACAGGACCCAAGCTGCTCGGCCCATCCTAACTGCCGTTACCCCCTCCCCAGCTAGGTCCAACCGATTTAAGGAAGTTTAGGGCCCCACGAAGTCAGGCTCATCTTTCATGTCCGTTCTGTGTGCCGTGAGGCCCGATCTGCCCACTGCGGGGCCTGCTATATCCGCCTCCAGCTAGGTAACAATCAGCACCATCTCCCCCTGCACAGCTGCCCGGGACACAGGTCCAACACTTTGTCCTGAACCCCGGAAAAATTGTGAATTGATTAATCAATAGACAAGGAAAATGTAACTTCCTCTGCGAGAAAATGGCAGCCTTTTTAAGTAGTATATTTATTTATTGTATTTATTTATAAAATGTTTTACCAGGAAGTAATACATTGAGAGTTACCTCTCGTTTTCAAGTAAGTCCTGGGCACAGAGTTAAGATTGCCAAAAATAAAATTCAAGAAGATATCTCTGGAGAACACAGCAGAAAAAGGATTACATTTACCACAGGGATATAGTAACATAAAATAGATAGTGTTTGCTTTATTCACTAGTGCACTAAGGATTGCAACTTTAAGGAAGCAGCTATATTGTAAGTACCACAACAAAGTCAAAAGTTTTTTTGGCTACAATAGTAATCAAAACAGCCAATTCATGGTCTGTTAACAAACCTTCAAATGTTATATGGACTGATTTTTAATATGTGGAAGTGTCATTAAAGCAGCAAAACATGTGAAATCTTATATGTTTAAAAAAAAAATCAGTTCTGCAGTATCAGATAATATTGACTGTTTTCTTTTTTTCACCTCTTTTGCCATTTTTTATGAGTTTCAAAGCATCCTTTGATTTTTATTTCAGGTTTTAACTCACCTCCCATGCAGTGCATGGTCATTGTAACACTGTCCTGTTTGTGATCATTTGATGCCAATGTTCCCAGCAGTTTGAGATGTAAACTATAATGATAGCTGTTACCTCAGTAATATAAGAATACACAGTATCTGCTGAGTTACATTGACTCAAAGATTGAGTGAAACTGAAAAGCGGCCATTATGTTAGACACACACTCAGGATTTTTACAGATTTATAACAGGAACACCAAATGATTGCGTGCTTAGGTAAGAATGTAGAAGTATATATTGTCACATTCTTTACATATAAAAATAAGAAAACAAGAGAAAGAAAGGCAGTGGAATGTACTATTGCTGCTTTAACAAGTAGTGGTACAGAACGACTCCTGTGGTAATTTTTGTTTAACTAAAAGGCAAACCTCAATTTAAAGCTGCAGTTCAGTCAATATCCTGCATGTGTGTTTTTTTTTAAATAAATCAGTTCTGTAGTAAGAAAAAATACTTTTAGCATTTTCTGTTTTAAAAACAACAACATTGAAAGACCAATGTTCTTGTATTCTATTTTAACAAGCATTTGCTAAGGCACAACCCCTTCATGTCCTGTCACAAGCCCTGGCACACCCCTTTGTCAGCCCTGTCCTCCCTCTAGCACATGTCAGTGCAGGAGTGCTCATGAATATTCATGAGCTTCCACTGACTGACAGATGCAGATGAAAAACATATGCCATATCTAAAGATGTCGCCAAATTTCGCCGATCAATACATGGAGAATGAATTGACCTGCAGCTATACAGTTCTTTAGGTAATTAGAGATTGCCCACATAAAACTATTGAATTAAAAAAATTAAAAAAAAAAAAAGACTGAACTGCAGCTTTAAAAAGGGGTTTTGTTATATTTATCTTAAAATAATTGGAAGGTATTAGGTTTTTAAAAAAAAATATTTTTAAAGCAAGCCCATGGTAATTTATATATATAAAAAAAAGTGCAAATAAAAGAGCAAAAGTGTAACTGTGTACCCCATTATCAGGGCTGCTGACAGGAGGGGAGAGCTAGGACAAGTGTCCTGGGTCTGATGGCCAGAGGCCAGGCCTGACTTCTGTGTGGGAGAGCCAGGGCACCAGAGGCCTGAGACCACTAAGTGTGTGTGTTTGTAGTTAGTGTGTGGGGGGGGGGGGGGGGGGGGCTGTGTGTGTGTGAGTGCGTAGAATTGTATTTTGTTTAAGGGGTCTTGTATTGTTTAAGTGTGGAGGAGGATATTGTATTGTAACTACCCTCCTACAAGTTTGCAATAAGATCCAGTGTGGAATGGAACTGGGACAACTCACTGGTGCAATATTCCTAGATTTTGCAAGGGCTTTTGAAACAAACTCCAGTGCTCTGGATTTGGGAAACATGCTTTAAACTGGTTTCATTCCTACCTATCAGGTAGATCGCAACATGTGTCTATCTCGGGCACCAACTCCAACCCTTTGGATATCACCTGCGGTGTCCAGCAAGGCTCTGTTATGGGGCACCTACTCTTCTCAGTGTTCATCAATGATCTAAGACAATGGTCTTTCTCCCTCCTAAGGCCGTGTCCATAGATGGACAGGCCGTGCTGAGGCGTGTGGACGCTCCGCGCTGAGCCCCTGCATCCTCAATGAGGATGCCTTGAGAGGGGGCTCACGCGAGCGTCCGCAGGCGTGCTCAGGAGTTGGAGGTTTCAGATGAGCGCCAAGCTGTTTTTCAGCGCGCTGTCGGCCTAAACCCTCCAATCGCAGCACACCAGCGTCAACGTCACGGCGCCGTGACGTCGGCGTCGTGACATTGACGTCAGTGCGTCGCGGGCGATTGGCCCAGCGACGCACTGACCCCACCTCCAACCACCTCCCCCCGGCTACCTTCGCACACGCTGGCTCGCCTGCCAGTCCGTGCAATCGCGCTAACTGATGCAGGCGAGCCTCAGCGTTAGCGCGCCTCTGCTCTCCCCAAACATCTATGGCCCGGGCCTAATAGAGGTAAATGAGAATTTGAATCCTAATAGAGGTATATTAGTATTTTATCTGCTAGTGTTAGGCCTTGCGAACAGGTGTCTGCCTTGTCGTGGCTCGCAAGCTTACAACGCTTTGGCCAAAAGGTTAAACTAAATGACCCTATTTCAAGAGAATATATAAGTATTTTACTGTGTATTTCTGTCATGTTGGATGTAGCTTTGGGCTTCTCTGTCGCCTGTTTCATCAATGATCTACCTACAGCTTATAAGGGAGCCTCAATACACATGTACTGTATGCAGATGACACAATCTTCTATGCACACAGCTCTACCCTCTCTGACCTTGAACTTCAATCTGATTTTTTGAGACTTGAAAATTGGATTTTCCAAAACAAACTGTTTTTAAACACTGGCAAGACTATAACAGTGGTATTTGGGACTGAGGCCACATTTCTAAAGCTACCAATGATTGAGCTTCAGATCAGAACCAACTCTAATACTATATTAGCCCCTGTTACTAGTTTTAAGTATCTGGGCATATTGTTTGACTCCCATTTAACATTTGGTTTGCGCATTGATACCCTGACATTCAAAACCTATGCCAAACTAGGTGTACTTTATAGGAACAAATCCTCCCTAAGGCCTCGGGCATTGTCAGCGCCCCGTGCTGAGCCGTGCTGCTGCTCGGCAGTGAGCCCCTGCAGCCGCAATGAGAGCGGCTTTAGCAGGGGCTCGCGCACGCTTCCGCACGCTTGCGGAAGCGTGTCTTAACAAATGTTACGTTTCTGAGCTCGCCGGAGCGCAGAGCCGGTCACGTGAGCGGTACGCCCAATGAGGGCGTACCAGCTCCGTGACGTCACAGCCCCCCCCCGACACGCACCCGGACAGCGCGCGGTCTAAGGCCAGGGAAAACACCCGCTTTCCCTCAGCCTCTGCGCGCCTCTGCACGGCTGAAGTCTGTATGGACTTTTTTTGTGTCTGATGAGTTTTTCTCATAAGTTCATATGTCCTATGATAAATATTTTTTAAAATGTACTTATTTTTATATTTATTGTTCAGTAATTTTTAATAAATTGTTCTTTGTATTTTATTAGCCTTTTTGGACCACAGAGTTATGTGCCGTTTTTCGGCAACCTGTGTGTTAATTTTATATGTCAAATTGTCAAATTGTATATGTCAATAATTGACGTTTTTTAATTGATTTAAATTATCCATGCTATAAATTGGTATACACACACAAGGGTCTTTAATTCTCTCCTGAGGAAGCTGTCAATGAACAGCGAAACGCGTTGAGCTATTTTCACCAGTCTGCTGCAGCTGCCCCCTGAGTGAAGACGTCTGAGGTGTTGCTGAGCCCCTGCTGATCTGCTGGTATCTGCCTTCCCCGCTCCCAACCGGATGTCGTCACCCGTTTACCGGAAGTGACATCAGACGCCATCCACCGGCGACGAGGTGGGAGCCTAAGGAAGATAGTACAGCAAGCCTTTCCATACGGGACCAGCCCCTCTACTGTCTCACGATACCTTTATGTGTACATACTCTATGTACTTATTGAACACCACATTCTCTTTGGATCTGAGTCCACACCATCTGTACGATCTCTGTTTGGAGTCACTACTCATCCTGAATCCCCAATCCTGCTGAAGACCCAGCCTCTTATATATACTGACAGAGTCAGACCATTGCCTTTGATTATTCCACTTGTTGTAAGTAGGAATTCTATAGAGCCAAGAGTACATCATTGCCCATGCTGTGTTAATATACTGCACCATTATAGTGTATATCTTTTTATTTTTGGTGTGTTCCCGAGATTACCGCTCCCTTCCCACCCCGGACCAAGACTGGACTCAGCCTAAGTCTGATGGTTAGAAAGTGCATTGCACAACAGATGCTAATGCAGATCATTGACTATGAGGACATAGTATATGGCTCGGCACCCCTAACCCACCTTAGCAAACTAGACACCCTCTACAATTCAATATGCTGCTTTGTCCTCCAATGTAACTACAACACACATCACTGCAAAATGCTCAAAGAACTAGATTGGTCATCACTTGCGTCTAAGTGCAAAGTTCATCTCTCCTGTCTTGCCTTCAAATACTTTCTGGGCAAGCTACCCAGCTACCTGAACAAGCTCCTCACCCCTACCACATGCAGCACTTATCATCTGAGATCAGACTCCAAATAATTGTTCGCGGTCCCAAGGTTCAACAAAGTATCCGGCCGTTCCTCCTTCTCTTACCGTGCACCCCAAAACTGTAACAATCTACCGGAGACTCTCACAGCCACCACCAGTTTAAGTTCTTTCAAAATGAATTCATTCTGGACCGGATGGAGCATACCGCATGGAGTATCAAGATGCTGACCATCATGTGATTAGTGGGGGGTAGTTGGTGTTTTAAGTGTTTTCACCTGGGTTTTTGACTATTTATACTGGACATTTTTGTAGTCTCTGCAAGCCAGTCACTTGATAAAGTCCCCTAGGAGGGAGGAAACATTGTGTTTTTTGTGCTGAATACATTTTTCTAAAGAAATCCGAAGTTGCCCTGGATCAGTCTACTTTCCTCAATACTGGATTGTTCAGGCAGATATCCCTGAACCAGGAGCACCGGTCTTTGCAAGTATTTTGATTTATTTATTTATTGTGGTGTGCACTTGTTATATTACTTCCTATTAAAACATTTTATAAATAAATAAGTATTGTGTTGGGCGGGGATATTGTATTTATTTTGTGTGTTGGGGGGGGATATTGTATTTATTTTATGTGGGGAGGGGATGTTGTATATTTTGTGTGGGGAGGGGATGTTGTATATTTTGTGTCGGGCGGGGGTTTCGCATTTATTTTGTGTGGGGAGAGGGGTATTATATGTATTTTGTGTTGGGGGGTATTATATGTATTTTGTGTGGGCGGGGATATTGTATTTATTTTGTGTGGGGAGGGGATATTGTATTTATTTTGTGTGGAGAGGGGGTGTTGTATATTTTGTGTCGGGCGGGGGTATTGTGTTTATTTTGTGGAGGGAGGTGGGTATTGTATTTATTTTGTGTGGGGAGGGGATATTGTATTTATTGTGTGTGGAGAGGGGATATTGTATTTATTTTGTGTGGGCAGGGGATATTGTACTGTATTTATTTTGTGTGGGGGAGTATTATATTTATTTTGTGTCAGGAGGGTATGTTGTATTTATTTTGTGCGGGGAGGGGATATTGTATTTATTTTGTGTGGGCAGGGGATATTGTACTGTATTTATTTTGTGTGGGGGAGTATTATATTTATTTTGTGTCAGGAGGGGATATTGTATTTATTTTGTGTGGGCAGGGGATATTGTATTTATTTTGTGTGGGCAGGGGATATTGTATTTATTTTGTGTGGGCAGGGAATATTGTATTTATTTTGTGTGGGCAGGGGATATTGTACTGTATTTATTTTGTGTGGGGGAGTATTATATTTATTTTGTGTCAGGAGGGGATATTGTATTTATTTTGTGTGGGCAGGGGATATTGTATTTATTTTGTGTGGGCAGGGAATATTGTATTTATTTTGTGTGGGCAGGGGATATTGTATTTATTTTGTGTGGGTAGGGAATATTGTATTTATTTTGTGTGGGCAGAGAATATTGTATTTATTTTGTGTTGGGGCGATATTGTATTTATTTTGTGTCAGGAGGGGATATTGTATTTATTTTGTGTGGGCAGGGGATATTGTATTTATTTTGTGTGGGCAGGGGATATTGTATTTATTTTGTGTGGGCAGGGAATATTGTATTTATTTTGTGTGGGCAGGGGATATTGTACTGTATTTATTTTGTGTGGGGGAGTACTATATTTATTTTGTGTCAGGAGGGGATATTGTATTTATTTTGTGTGGGCAGGGGATATTGTATTTATTTTGTGTGGGCAGGGGATATTGTATTTATTTTGTGTGGGCAGGGAATATTGTATTTATTTTGTGTGGGCAGGGGATATTGTATTTATTTTGTGTGGGTAGGGAATATTGTATTTATTTTGTGTGGGCAGGGAATATTGTATTTATTTTGTGTTGGGGCGATATTGTATTTATTTTGTGTCAGGAGGGGATATTGTATTTATTTTGTGTGGGCAGGGGATATTGTATTTATTTTGTGTTGGGGCGATATTGTATTTATTTAGTGTGGTCAGGGGATATTGTATTTATTTGTGTGGGGAGGGTGGCATTGTATTTTGTGTGGGGGAGTGAGAGTGGTGGGGTGGAGAGTGAATGAGGAAGAGAGGGGGGAAGAGTGAGGGGAAAACATGAGAGGGGGGAATAAAAGAGGTGGCATGGAGAAGGGGAGAAACTCTAGTCCTGGGCCCCGAAAATCTGTTGGCGGCCCTGCCCATTATATACACGTACATGCCCTCCCATCATACTTCAATCTCTGTTTATAATGCTGTATTACACTAAAGATATGCATTCGTATCTTGCGGTGTCCTCTTATAAAGGATTAGCTGCACAGTGATTGGAAGTGCAGGCTAACCATAAACCAAAGTAAGGAAACACACTATATCATATAATACTAAAAGACGCAGTAATCCGAATACAACAGCTCTACAGTGCCTTGTCTGTCTGATCTGTGCTTTTCTCCTGCTCAATTGTACTTTCAGATATTGATTGCAGCTGCGAAAGCACTTCCTCTGGCAGTTTTTGTCCTTCAGTTTTGAAGTCTCTTAGATGAGGGACCAAAGTCTTCCATCTCCTTCCTGGAATATAAGGGAAGGACTTGTAACTATATTTGCACCTCCACAAATGAGAACTTTGGTATTACAGTAAGTGATACATTTTTTAATTTGAACTAAGAATTTATATTATCGGACGAGCTTTCGCGGGTTCTCTCTTCATCACGTCATGCAATGCTGATTGACAAACATTTCTCTAAGTTCCACACAAATGGAAAAAAACCACAGAGATAAACAGTGTAGCCATGCCTGGCTTGGCTACTAATCTACACTGCCTGACATGTAAATCCTGGTACAGTGCAGGCAGTGTTAAGCCCAATCCAGGGTTTTCCCCACCAGCTAGCAGCTCCCTTGAGTGACAAGGGGGGAGGCGGGCTAAGGCCTGTGTTCTGCCCCATAAGGGGCTCAGACCGTGGACCCTCCCCCTCGGTACTTAAGGGGCTGCACACCTAAATTGTTTCTGTTGTGTCTCTCCCCTGAGAGAGACTGGTCTCACAAGAGAGGTGTGCAGGGCTCTGGCACCTACTATCCCCTCCCCTTGGGGAGGGGGAGTGAGAACCTTACCCTCTTCTCCACTAGGGAGTAGAGGAAGAGTTAGGACCGCCCTTGGTGCCCATGGCTGGGGGTGTGAGTCCAATGACCATCCGGAGGCTGGAGACCAGTGTTAGAGAGTAAGCTGTGTATCCAGTGTATGCTGTATGCTGCAGAGAATAAAGTGTTCTGGTTTATGACAATATACTTCTGCCTGGGCTTGCAGTCTGTCTGGGGGAGGAAGAGAGAGAGTTCTTCCGCAGGGACTGCTTCCAGAACTACTGGAACCTGCGGTAGATGGAGGCGCTGACACCAATGTGAGAAAGAACCAGCTGTCACCCCTAAAGGCTGTCCTGTTTCCACAACAACATCGGCGGTATCTCAGATCTACTGTGAGCCAACAGGTACTTAGCACCACTGTACACACCTGATAGCCGGGGAAATCTCCCAGAGGGTGGGGGAAACACTGCTACACCATCTAAGAATGGAGGAGGTTGGACCTGAGGAACTGGCAGATGAGAAAAACAAGATAACAATATAATAAAAGATGAGGTAGAGATGTGGCCAGATGTACCTTCCCCTGAGCCACAGCGGCTTCAGAGAAGGTAAGAGCTATCTGGCCACGTCTGGAGAGTCAGAAGAAATAACACAGGGGCAGAAAAAAAGGTAAATAAACAGACAGGGCTGTAATGGATGCAAGGGACAGAGACGGTGCATGGAAAACCAAGCATGTTTTTGCATCATTTGGTTTGTCAGCTGGAAGAGTTTGATAGAGTTTATCAAATAGAAATACCACTTGTGAGCACATTGACATATCTCAGACAGGTCTGCAACCCTACCTTTCCCCATTATCTGTTAGCATACAGTGCTGCCACTGTAGCCAGGGACTCTGGGTAAGGACATTCAAATGAGCACACAGTGTCACCTTTTGCTTCTTGTCCATTTTAACATGGACCCTTATAAGCTTATGCCTGCTGTAAATAAATAGAGTTTAGAAGACGGGTATGCTTATAGGTTATAGGTAAGCTTTTAGTGTAAAGGAATAGTGATTGAATGCAATGTATTGCTTACCCTTTCAGAGCTGAAAGAGACAAAAATACTGAGCAACACTGAGCAATGCTAAGCCGGGTAGGGCCCATTTAATTTGAATGGGATGCAAGTTGCTTTATGATTTTTAGGCTGCTGCCCCGCTGGCGCTGAGCGTGCGGTGCTTGCTGCTTTTAGTTACATAAATGTATATGGGCAAGTCCCCGCTCATGCGGTGTGCGAGCGCTCGTGCACGCACGCTCACTCAAGCTTGCGAAATAGCAAGGACACCCGGTGCTCATGCTTGGAGAGCTGGTGACGTCACCACTCTCAAGCATGAGCGCGGTCAGCGCTAGCGGGGCCGCAGCCTTATCATGGTGCCTTGCAGCGCTTAGAAAACATGAGCTGAATGCTTTGGAGTATTCTGAGTATTCTGAGAAGCTACTGATTGCCAATTTCACCACTCTAAAAGAAGTTGTGCTTTCTTTCTAGCACATGCTTTTGCTTTGTTTCTAGAGTTTTACTGACTAGAGATATGCAAACTGGTCACATTTAAGTTGGCAAAATATAGCCTTTTGTCCTATTTTTCTAAATCTCACACAAATTAAGAATTTCTGGGGTCACAGACAGATTTCCCGGGGCCCAGGACTAGAGTTTTGACCGGGGGACCCCCGCCATGTTGGTGGCCTTGTAAGCCCCCCCCTTTCACACCTCATGCGCGCTCTCGACCCCTCCCCCTCTCACACCTCCTTGCAGGCCCCTTCCTCTATCCCCTCTCCCATGTATTTATCTTCCCCCTGTGTCTCTCACTCTTACCCCCTCTCTTCTTCACTCACTCCCCCACATCCCTCTTCCACCCCCTCTCTCATCTCACACTCTCCCCCCTCTGCTATCACTCAATTATGCCCCCCCTCACACTCATTCCCCCCTCCACACACACACACACTTCCCCCGATACCCATACAATACCCCCCTCCCACACAAAATACAATACTACCCCCCAACCAAAATACAATACCCATCCCCAAAATACAAAACAATACCCCCCTCCCCCCCCACACACAAAATACAATACCACATAAACACACACACAATACAAAATACAACACACACCTACCTTTGTGGTAGTTTGAGGCCTCTGGTGCCCTGACTCTCCCCTGCTGCTGCTAGGCCTCTCTCCTAGGCCTCCTTCTCTGCTAGGCCTTGCCTCTCTCCCACCGGTGCACGCCGGAAGCTAGGCCTAACCAGAAGTCAAGCTCAGCTTCTGGCGGGAGAAAGGCCCGGCAAGGCAGAGGGGGACCGCAGCAGCTGGGGAGAGCAGCCGCCGGGCCCGGTACACTTATGCCGACTGTCCCCCCCTGTTGGTGGCCCTGACCTGTATATTGGTCATGTGATTTTGCACATTTGACCCTGCACACCTTTAACAGAACGTTTGCCATTGTTTTACAATTTTTGCGAGGCATAAAAACTGAATGTTGTACCAAATTGTTTAACTTTTGCGAACATTTGGTACATTTCTAGTCCTAACTAAACTGTAGCGGGAGGCTTATTTGTTCAGTATGAATATCTGAAGAAATTGAATTGGCTAAATTACTCAAATTTAATTCTAAGTAATCAGAAATTTAGCTTATGAGATAAATACGAATACTAACACTGAAGTATTTAACTATGTGTTTTGTCACATTGGATGAAGCATTGGGTATTTTTGTCTTTTATTGTGTACATTTGGGCATGCTCAGCACTCCTTTTGACAACCACAAAAAAAAATATATATATACAGTATACAGTAGCGGCCGGGCTGACTCTAATGCGGCTGCCCCCGCAGTTTACAAATAGCGCGGGCTGTTTTCGGCCGAAACCCGGACGGTTTTCACGCGCCTTGGGAGCTTTCAATAGTAAGCGCCATTAGCGCTTATCTATTGAAGCGGCCGCCGCGCGGGAAACTCCGTTTTTAAACGGAGAACAGACCCGTGGCTAGCCCGCTATGCTCCCAGCAAGCTTTAGAATGGGCTTAGCCGGGACAGTATATATATATATATATATATATATACAGTATATGTGGTGGGTTCTGCTGTTAGAGCTTGCTAGAATTGTGTGTTTATTAATTTTCAACTGGTATCAGTTGCTTGGAGGTTCGTGGCCCCTTCTCCCAGGGTTTAAGCTCACCCCACCCCACTTTTTAAGTAGCAGGTTTTTCCATGTACCTGTGCAGGACAGGTCCCCTGAGGCCACTCTCCCTCCACTGCAGAGGTAAATGCGAATTCTCACTGGTAGTGTTAGGACCTGCATACTGGTCATGCCGTGAAGTGGCTGCAGGCGTATAACGCTTTGGCCAAAGGGTTTACCTAAATGACCCTTACTCAGGAGATACTAACATTTAAGTATTTAACTATGTATTTTGTCACATTGGATGTAGCATTGGGTATCTTTGTCTTTTGTTGTATACATTTGGCAACGCTTAACACACACACATATATATGCACACACATATACAACAGAAATAGCCGTGTTAGTCCAGTTGCGATACTGCAGAATTAATGAGTTCTTCAGTATTAGGTGATACCTTTTTTATTTGGACTAACAATTTATGTCATAGGACAAGCTTTGTCACCCTTCCATGGCTTCAAACACTTTTTTACCCCACCTTATCTACAGTACATCTCTGCTGTTTTTTTTGTTTTGCTCTCCCTGTGTCTATGAGGTAAATATAATAGACCTCTTTTACAGGGTAAGCAAAATATATTTAAATTACTTGTTACCATGTCCCCCCCCCCCCCAATCGCAGATGTGGTCTAGTACTGGGAAAGCTATGCTGGTTACTTGGAGTGGTGTGGTGCATACTTGCTGATAAACAGTAGCCCTGAGTCTCCCGCATAATGTTAGGGGATGTCAGGACAGGCTTCTGGGGTATAATCTGACTCGTACTCACGGTGACTGCGCCTCCATCTCTTGCAGTCCCCAGGATAAGGGGAGAAATCCCTGCTTGAGAGTCTCTTTCTTCTTCTTCCTGATAGATTTCAGTCTCAGGCAAGAAGTATATTAAACAGGAACACTTTTTTCTTTATGCACACGGCACAGCAGTCAATCAGCAGCATATAGGGCCTGCTCCCGTAGGATGTCCCTGGACCTACATTCCCAGCCAGTGGGCACCAGGAGCAGTCCTAGCTCTTCCCTTACTCCCTAATAGAGTAAGGGGAACAGTCTCCTACTGCTCACCTAAGGGAGGGCACACAGTAGGCAGAGCCCTGTACACTGATCAAGGGTAGACTTTGCCTCTCTCAAGGTAGAGGCAGACTCACTAGATTGAGGAAGTGCAACCCTTTAAGTACAAATCCAGCAGGAACCAGCCCCTTGCCCCTGATTGGACACCAGGCCTGGCTACACTACCTTCTCTGTGACTGAGCTGCAGGGGTGTGGGGAAAACCCATGATTACTCCTGGCAAACCTGCCCTTACCAGGGATTACTGCCAGGAAGAGGACAGACTGATAGCCCAAAACCAGCCAGGGCTACATACTATTAACTCTTTGAGTGCTGGAGGGACAATGGTACCCGGGTGTCACGGCCCCACCCCCGGGGCTCGTGATCACTCGGTCACTGATGACAGAATGGAAGAGGAGGAGTTCTCTTCTGTTCCACTTCCGGATATATTGCGTTCTGTGCTCTTTACAAATACAACCAGTAAGATTAGGATGTACCAGCTACATCTATAGGCAATAGGGGAATTTCATCCCCAAACGGCCAGATCAGTCACTTCGGCGGACATAGAATACTGCTGCGGCACAGTTTATTCGAGCATTTGCCCATTCTGTGCCGCAGCAGTAGCCTGGCGCGCGCCCGAGTGTGACGGGCGCACGCCGAAGCAGCGGAAGAGCGCCCTCCGATCGGGGCGCTCTCCCTACCGCTGCCGGGTCCGCCGGGTCCCCCGGAACCCCCTGCCGCTGTCCCGCGATCGCGGGACACCAGGGCTCCCTCGGGGAGCCCCTGGACACGCGTGCAGGGGGCGCACGCTCCCGATGACGCGTGACCGCGCGTCTATGACGCGCGGCACGCCGAGGGGCGGCCACTAGCAAGCCGGGAGATTTCCCGGCTTGCGGTACCGACCACACTTCAATAAAGTGTGTCGGTAGTGTAACTAAGCCCCTAATAATCTAGTCTGTATTCTAATTTTGAAATCCAGAGGTCACAAGTGCACCGCACTAATTGCAAGTTGTAATAATCATTTTTGCATAAACTATGATCAATCTGAAAAACACCATAAAAGAAACTAGCATCGGGAACTCCTTATTCATTGGACAGAAAAAATGAGTGCATGTCTGAAGCATGTTGTGTGTTGAAAAGCTGATATTTACTTTATCAAGTGATCCTATGCCATGTGATGCTGAGAAAAAGCAAGTTCCCAGCCAAGGAGATCCGAGTCCTGACACCAAGAAAATGGTAAAGTAAGGGTTTGGAGAAGGGAAATCTGGTATGTCTAGAACAAGTGGTACTGCAGATACTCCATAATTGTGTAATGTAAATTGAAATTAGCAAAAGCTGTCAATTAAAAACAGGCCACAGCGACAGGAATGGTGACGTGAGCCCTCTAGTGGCATACAGAGTAAACACACCTCAGCGGTCCTGGAGGAGTTTAACAGTACATTGGCCAATACAGAAGCAAATATTTTTTACTAAATATCTAATTGTATAAGCAATTTTAAATAGTTGAAAACTTTGAATGTCCTCATAGTACCAGAATGCTTTGATCTTTCTACTCATTTATGCAGAAAAATCTATAAATTATTATTTTCTTTTGTCATTTTTTTGTAAATTAATTATTGCCACACAGGTAAAGCTGAAGTTAGTGCCAGATTAAATTCAAATCATAAAAGAACTTAGGAAAAAAAACAATTAATTGTGCACAGGAGCAAATATTCCAAATGTTACATTAAGGGTGATTGATTCTTTCCAAGGACGCCCATTAAAAATTGTTTAAAAAAAAAAGTCAACAGTGAACGGTCAGGTAGTCCTTTGAAATAAAAATGATGTATAACCACAGGTACCCTATTCTGCAGAATATAACAAAGACTATAGCTGTTATGGTAGCATTAGAGATGTATCCAATATCTGCTATTGATCTGCTGGTCATTTAAAACCTAAAAGGGTTATGCTGCACTCCACAATTAATAAATAAATGCATACAGTTTACCGGTGCTGCTGGTTCAATGCCTAGTCACTTGAGAAAGACCTATTGGTCGAAACGTTTTGTGGCACAATAAATGTACTTTATTTAAAAAACCGTGGAGCGTTGGATCCTTCCTTCCTGGTCATTTAAAACCAGCAATATCCAGCTACTTGAAATCTTATGATGAAGATACACAGTGAATGGCTTTTCTCACTCCATCACAATGGAAACTCGTGACCCGTGTGTGTTTAGTGTTACAAACATTTGAAGTACCCACACAGGAAGTCAGTTATGAAAATGCTACCCTGAGTCAAGACATACCCCTCATCCAGCTACTGAAAAAAAGCAAGCGAATCAGAAAGAGCATTTCCAGCAGGAATCTATAAGATTTATCAGGCTAGTCAACAAACTGACTGCTGCCAATGAAGTTTGTTTTGTTTCTTATGGCCTAGGCATGTGAGGGGTTAACCCTAGGTATCTAAGGGGTTAACTTTAGGCGTGTAATGAGTTAACTAATAATGCTTAATGTGCTGTAATTGGAACTTTAGTAGTTGGAAGTTTAGTTCCTCTTTCTCCAAGTTCAGAATAGTTTAGTTCCTCTTTCTGCTTCAGCTTGGAAGACGCATCCTGTTTTCAGTGACTGTCTTAGTTTTGTGGCTGGCACTAAAATAGTTAACATTCCAGTGGTGTCACTGTGGGAGACTCCCCCCCATTCTCTGAGATAAGGGTATTTAAGCTTTGTCTTGGGAGCAGGGGGGCAGAACATCATCCCCAAACAAGGCAAACAGTGATGCCGCTGCTGTCCGGGAATACGGGATCGCAGGAAAAGTAACTCTGACTGGCAGGCATCTGAGCAGAGGTGCGGGTGTTCACCTGGCAAACTGCTGTGACTCGAAGCTAAGTATTTCAATAAACAATTTTTAACTAACAATTTGTGTGCGTGTGTCCATGTGTGTACTCGTGGGTGATATCGACAATCCGAACAAGCATTTCTATCCTTATATTTTAAATAAGTATTCCCTGTCAGCAGAACATTTGGCGTAGTCAGCAGGATAAACAACCCCTGTCAGTACATTTGGCGTAGCCAGCAGGATTGTCATCCCGAGTGCATGTGGATAATCTAATTGGTATTGGGTTTGGGAAAAGGCAGTGAAGGGGGGGGGGGGTGTCCATGTGATTTTGCCAGAATGGGTAACTGGTTCCTTTATACCTGTGGCTCAGGAGTTAAGTAAATTTGGGATTCCTATACACCCTGAGAGTGGGTGTCCCTTAGGTGAAATGGATGAGGTTAGATTTGTCAGGAAACGGAAAGAATTAGCAAAACAACAAAACAAGTGGATTCCAATTTCAGTGGGGATGAGCTTATCATTCAAGTGATGATGATGATGACCAGGATGGATGATCAGGAAAATGACTTTGATATCTAAAAGGAGTAGACACTCCTTGTTGCTGACCAGTGGAATTAAAAACTTGAGGTGTTTCTCAGCTTATTTTACCAATATAATTGTGGGTGTGACTTAGTGTTACTGTCGCTTAGCTTCCCCACAGAGGGATAATAGATAAGTAAGTTTTATTTCACAGTTTGTGCCATTAAAAGCATAACTTTGTGCATAATTTAAGATCCAGTGCCTATCCTGTGGAAAAATGGTTAGTGGGAGTGAGAGCCTCACTGAGGCAAGAGAACTGATCTTAGAAAACCACATTCTGAGGTAGACACACAGGGTTAATATTTATCATCATCCTCCTCGTCATCATGAGTCCCTCGCCCCTGACCCCAGGCTCTCGACTAGTCTACTTGTCAGAACAATCTGTATTAGCACTCTCATCCCAACTGCAAAAGCAGTGTACCCTATTTATAGCCTCTGCTGCAAAAACTTAAGACAAATTAAGAAACAAATAAGACATTTAGAGAAAATAAGAAATTGCAATGCACACCAACATTTAATGCTCATGCAACCCCACTTTGAGGGATATATAAGGTAATGACAGGCCCCCCAGCCAATGACTGAACTCAGGAATGGATTCATGTGATTGGGTATCAGGAAGGATGATGCACAGGAGGAGGAGCCAAGAGAGAGACAGGGGGCAGGAGGTGAGTTGAGAGGTCAGAGCTGCAGCAGGGGGAGAGCTGTGAGGAGTCCCTGTCCCTAGCGGAGCTGAAGAGGAAGCAGAGTCGATGGGTGGTAGATCAATGCCATGCCCTCATGAGGGAAGAAAGGAGTGCCCCTCAGAGAGTGAGGCAACACTAGTCCGCCAAGCAGCAGGTCTGATATCCATGAGTAGTCTACAAGGAAAGGCGTCCAGGGAATTGCCCTTCTACTCTGCTTTTGAAAATACACACACACCATCTTTACCTTTGCGAAGTACACACCTGCATCTCTAACCCTCCATATACAGTCATCGAGCTCCAACGCTGTGACACACTGGGACTAATTAATGACCTTGTGGGACACTAGTGCAGCGATAGGTTTATGTGTCAAGTTCCTAATGTATACACGTTATCATCGGGTTTGTCTGGGGTCCTCCAATTAGAGTGCCACTACTGAGTTTATTGTGTTCCCTCTGTACAATATAGGCAGAACACTCACACTGCCCCCTCTCCAGTGTGCCATGGACATGTGACTGATGAAGGACATAGGATCAGCCAATAGCAGAGGATGTGGAAGAGGTAGGATTAAGGAGAGAGGAGCCTTTAATAGAGGTTGGAAAAGCTGATGAGGGGAGATCTGCATGAGCCAGAGAGATCTCAGGACTGATTGCCGATGACCCGGGGCAAGTCTACGTTCCGCTGGAGAGAGTGGGTACTGACTGGAGGCAGAACAGCAAATTGTGCAGGGAAGCCCAACAGATCACCAGAGTTAAATCAGCACAGAGATATGAGCACCATTGGACGGGACCCTCAACGGTGTTCAGCTAAAGTGGTACCAAAGCATTTTACTAAGTAGAGACCTGCTACATGTATCCACTTTAACGAGCTCCAGCAGTGTACCGGCACCATAATACAGGCCTTGATACCCAGGATTGGGTGGCCGCAGCACCAAACACTGACATACACCCATGCAGCTTTTATGGAGTGTTAACCTCCTCCTACCTCCTTACCAAGAGGTTAGTGTATACTGGGACCCACCCTGTGTTACCACAGGGATTCTGATGTCACAGGGGAATATTTAGAATAGGAGGAAGGTTTGAGAAAGGTTAGGTTCTGGGAGAACAAGAGGAGAGGAGCCTCAGGGAGAAGGTAGAGGAATGTATTCATAAAGTAATAGAACAGACCAAGCCAATCCCCTTTGTTATGTTACATTTAGGGACTGTGTCTTTTAAGCTAGGATCCTAGAAGATGGCTAATGGAGTCCAACATGTCCCAAAAGGTTGGAAAGCGGCACGGCACAAAGGGCCTTTGGAAACAGAGCTCTCGGGTTTCAGCGAAACGTCTCTACCCGCAGATTCACACTAGTATTTGTCTCAGTCTGTATGGAAGTGGCAGTTCCCATACTGATCAAAGTTATCGTTGTCCATTACAGAGGACCAGCTAGGATTCCGTAATGGGCCCAGCTTAAACAGGTTATTATAGATGGGTATTCCGAAGCAACAAAGTGGGGCCGGGTCCCATAACAGTAGAGCAACTAAGTAGACAAACCTCCATCTGAGTGTTAAGAAAGGGGACTTACGGAAGTACAAGATTTGTGAATCAAGACTGTAATGCAGTATAACGTTGTCAGATGTGAATGATGTGTCCCTGTGCCTGGCGACATGAATAAAGATGTGTCACGGATAGTTGGGGTCACGGCTAAGGTCGGTGGCAGGTGGCAAGCAGGATCTTCAAGGTCATAGGCAGGGTTCGGCAACAGGAAGGCAGCAGCAGGGCAGGGGTGCAGGAACTGAGACTAGGGAAAAGGAATTTAGACTAGGGAGCAGGAAGCAGGAAACAAACGGGGACAAGCCAGATTACTAGCAAGGGCCTTTAATAAGTACAAGACTCCACACGGAACAGAAACAGGAACAGAAGCATGGGCCTAAGGAGTCTGGTCACAAAACTAAGGCAAGGGAGGAACAGGAAACTATAAGGACAGGAGCAACAAGAGGAGACAGACAGAAGAACCCCAGAACAGACAACAGCAGCACACCCAGTGGACAGAGAAAGGAACTGGGACTGGGAGAAGGATGTCTAGGAGACCCTGACATTACTCCCCCCTCTAAAGAGCATTCTCTGGGCGATCCTCCAGGCTCTTTCCAGAGACCTTGATAAAAGGCAGACTCGGGATGACCCACCTCTGGTGGTTTGTTAACGAGCAAAGTACTTGTCCCCACAGCGACGGGGCAGGAACCAGTAACCGGCTCATCGAGTGTTCCAGGAAAATTTAAGAGTGGTGCGTCTTTCTTCATCGCAGGGGCATGAGGAATGGGTACATCAGGCTCT
Source organism: Ascaphus truei (assembly GCF_040206685.1). Lineage (NCBI taxonomy): Eukaryota > Metazoa > Chordata > Amphibia > Anura > Ascaphidae > Ascaphus > Ascaphus truei. The sequence continues at coordinate 63,154,932 of NC_134485.1, forward strand.
TCACACGAGTCACTGGGGGCATTGAGTTCTCTTTCCGTGGTTTCCTTTTGTGACCAACATATCTCTTTTAGCTTTGAAATCTCTTTCTCCAACTTCATCTTTTCAGACTCCAATTTAGCACTAAATGTCTGTACCTTGTAACCCTTGCTCAGGTCTTGCAAAGCCTCTGCCAACATGCTTTTGAATTCTGTCTGATGTCCGGAATCTGTTTCTACTGTCCCAGTCTCCTGCCTTTTCATGGTATCACTTAAAGAGCATTTAAGACCAGCTATTTGAATTTTCAGCTCTTGAAGCTGTCCTTCTGCATTTCTTTTCCCACTCAATGCAGTTGCCAGTTAAGCTTCTTTGGCGTCGAGTTGCGATTCCACATCTCAGATTCCATCCATTTTTGGACCGCCTCATGCTCCCTCTCATACAGAGTTGCCTGGCATCTAAGCTCCTCCTTCAGCAAGGCTCTGGGTATGCTCAGTGTGGCCTTCAGCTCTTCATGCTGCTCTCTGGGGACACACTGGGTACTCAAATGCTTCTGCAGCATTTTTACTTCGTTAGCAGTCTGGATACTTTCTTTCTGTAGAACTCGCTGCTTCTCCTCAGCATTCACCTGTTTTTCCTTGGAGTCGTGCTGACTCGCACGCAGTTCTTGCAGCTGTCTCTGCACCATGTTTTCTGCTTATGTGTGCTGCTCCAGGGAGACACGTTCTTCTTGCAACACTCTCATGGCATTCTGCAGTGCTGCCTGTTTGTCTAACTTTTCCTGAGCCAATTGTTTCTTCTCCTCTTCTAATTCATGGAGTCTTTTATCTCCTTCACTGACTCGGACAGAGATTCTTGCACTCGGGTTACAGTTTCACAACCACTATTTAACCCTTTGAAGATCTCTCTCATTGAACATAGTTCTGTGTTGAAGTGGCAACTCCTCTCCTTAGAGGCTTCCAGCTCTGTACTAAGCCTGTGAATTTCCTTCTGAGAGGTTTCCAGCGCTGTGCCAACTTGATCAATGAAACTCTGTGTCACGGTAGCTTATGACAAGATATAATAAACACCAAATATCTGGGTTGAACTGAACGAGTCTTAGATATAATAAAATATAATTTATTCCTTAAAAAGGTGAACACAGCAATATAGTACAATTAACAGACAAGAAGGTAACACTTACTTAGGGTTGGGGAATGGAGAAGTATCAGCTAACAATTCTCCAGCAATCCGGTGACATTCCAGGTGGAATCAGAAGCACAACTAAAAACTGTAGGGTTGACACAGTTTATATACCTGTGTAACCCTATTCTTAACATTGAATACAGACCATTGGTGAACAATTATCTGTAGCCAATCCCTAACGTGGAGACACAGATTAACCCATGCCCCCCAGCTAATTAGCCCATGTGTACTGGGACTCTATGGGTAGCCCCATAATTAAATCAGGGGCGACGACCAGTCTACCAAATGAAGTATCTGCATTGTTTGTAGGTGTAGACATAACACTTACAAACCACTCCAGTTTGATGATTCTCCACCCTCAGGTAACAATTAGAGTGGCAGAGTCTGTTGATTAGTACTTGGTCTGTTGATTAGTACTTAGTGTAAACAATCAGGGAAGTTAACTTTTGATCACAGTGCTTAGGCTCAATCAGCCGGCTGCCCTTCATGACCTATTAGCATAGCAGATGGTCTGCATTTTCAGAGCAGATCCAAAATACCATACATATACACTTTAATATCTACACATATTAATAAGTTCCATTCTGGTGGGCTCAGTGGGTCGAAATTTGCCAGTTTTTAATGCATACAGTGACTCCACATTTTGGCCAAAAATCAACTCTCTGCGACCTCCAGAACTGGAGATACAGAAATGCACTTTAAAACATCTTTAAAATACAGGATTATAATGAAACATGGGAACAGGGGAACATACATTTTCATGACATGACAAGGTGTAAACCACATTCCTGGACCGCAGTCCAGTTAACCCCTTGCCTCCCTGGTGAGGTCAGGGGGTGACCATATGGGGTGCAACCCCTTTAATACCAGGCCAACCCCCCTCTCCCTCTACACCTCCCTTTCTTAATGGGTGACCTGTGGCCCACTGGCCCTAACGGGGAGTTGGGCACTGCTGGCACCATTAATGAACTCAGTCTCAGAGGGATAGTCCTGACGTGAAAGTCCATCAGCATTGCTGTTTTCACTACCCTTTTTGTGCTGAATGGTAAATTCAAACTCTTGCAAGGCCAAGCTCCACCTTAGCAACTTGGCATTCTCCCCTGATGCCCTCTGCAGCCAACTCAGGGGGTTGTGGTCTGTGAGGACCATGAAAGCCCTTCCATACACATAGGGCTGGAGTTTTTTGAGTGCCCACACAATGGCCAAACACTCTTTCTCAATGGTGGCATAGGCCACCTCTCTGGGGAGTAGTTTTCGGCTGAGGTACACCACAGGGTGCTCTCTACCGTTGTCCCTCACTTGGCTCAACACAGCCCCAATGCCATAGTCCGAGGCATCAGTCTGTATGACGAAATGTTTGGTATAGTCTGGGGCAGCCAGTATAGGGGCCTCTGCAAGCGCAGTTTTCAGTGCCTGGAAAGCAGTTTCACAGGCAGGAGTCCAGGTAATAAGCACAGGCAGTTGCTTCTTAGTCAGATCAGTCAGGGGTTTGGCCACGGCGCTGTACTGTGGGACAAATTTCCTATAGTACCCTGCGGTGCCCAAAAATGCCATGACCTGTTTCTTGGTTTTTGGAACAGGCCACTGAACTATGGCTTCTACCTTGGCTGGTTCTGGTTTGAGGTGCCCTCCACCCACCCTGTGCCCTAAGTACAGGACCTCTGCCATCCCTACCATACACTTAGTGGGTTTCAAGGTAAGCCCAGCCTCCCTGATCCTATCCAGCACCGCAGCTACATGTCCTAAGTGGGAGTCCCAGGAATTACTAAAGACAGCAATGTCATCTAAGTAAGCCCTGGCATAGCTCTGCATCCCTTCCAGTAACCTATTGACCAGGTGTTGGAAGGTAGCTGGGGCATTCTTCATCCCAAATGGCATCACCAAAAACTCATAGAGGCCACTTGGAGTGATGAATGCTGACTTCTCCCTAGCCTTCAGGGTCAGGGGGATTTGCCAATAGCCTTTGCTCAAATCCATAGTGGTCAGATACTTTGCCCCCGCGAGTTCATCCAGTAACTCATCCATGCGGGGCATGGGGTAGGCATCTGACACCGTCCCAGCGTTGAGCAACCAGTAGTCCACACAAAACCGGGTGGTCTTGTCCTTCTTAGGGACTAGAACTACCGGGCTTGCCCAAGGACTCTGGGACGGAGTAATTACCCCTAGGGTCAGCATCTCCTCTATCTCCCTTTCCATACTGGTCTTGACCTCTGCTGACACTCTATAAGCGTGCTTATGCAGAGGCTGCAGATCCCCTGTGTGCACTGGGTGTTTTGTGAGATGTGTGGTCCCTGGCATGTCAGTGAAGAGGGCCCTAAACTTAGCTAGCATGTCCCTGGCTTCTACCTGCTGCCTATCACTCAACTGTGCCCCTATCTCTACCTGCTCCACAGTGTTTCCCTGCCTAGCCTCCCCTAGGAGATCAGGCAGAGCATTGCTCGCCGGATCCTCCAGTAGTGGGCTACAAATGGCCATTACTGCTCCCATACTCGTTGCTCTGTATTCTTTCAGCATATTGACGTGATATGTCTTATGCCTCTCAGGCTCTACCTGTACAACGTAGTTGTACTCATTCACCTTTCGGATGACCGGGTACGGTCCCGACCAGGCAGCCATCAACTTGTTCTCCCGAGTGGGTTTGAAAACAAGCACCTGCTGTCCTGGGATGAATTCTCTGCTACGGGCATTCCGGTCATACCATTGCTTTTGCTTGGTCTGAGCGGCCCTGAGGTGGTCCTGGGCCACCCCCATGAGCATCTCTAACTGGTCTCGGAGATCTACTACATACTGGATCACTGAAGTAGCAGTAGCCTCCCCTTCCCATCCCTCACGAAATAGGTCCAGAGGTCCACGTACCCTGCGGCCATATAGTAGCTCGAAGGGGGAGAAGCCTGTAGATTCCTGCGGTACCTCTCGGTAGGCAAACAGCAAGTGCTGTAAATGAATCTCCCAGTCTTTCCCCTCCGCCTCTATAAAGGTCTGAAGCATCTGCTTTAGGGTACCGTTAAACCTCTCACATAATCCGTTTGTCTGGGGATGGTAAGGGGTAGTGCGCCGGTGCTGTACACCGCATGCATCCCAGAGACAATGTAACAGTTCACTCATGAACTGCGACCCCTGATCGGTTAGGATCTCACTAGGGAAACCTACCCTAGAAAAAATGTTCAGCAAAGCTGCTGCCACTGTCTTGGCATCTATGGTGCCAAGCGCTACTGCCTCAGGGTACCGGGTGGCAAACCCCCCCCCCCCCCCGTGAGGAGGTAGCGCTTCCCTGACCTGCTAGGAATCGAAGGGGTCCTACAAGATCCATCGCTACTTTCTGGAAGGGTTCCCCTATTATCGGTAGGGGTTTCAGGGGTGCCTTCACACGGTCGCCCGCCTTACCCACTCGCTGGCAGGCATCACAAGAGCGGCAGAAATTGCCCACATCTCGAGATGCCCCCGGCCAGTAGTAACGCTGTAATAACTGGGCTCGCGTTCTGTTGACCCCCTGATGTCCTGCTAACGGAATAGAGTGAGCTACCCATAACAGTTGCTGTCTGTACCCCTGGGGCACTACTAGCTGTCGCTTATCGGTCAATCCCTCATCTATCCCTGGGTTCCCTTCTTCTCTATACAGGAGTCCCTTATACCATAGGCAGTGCTCAGTGCCTTCCCCTGCCTGAGATTCGGACGCCCGAAGTCTCACGCCGGCCAGGGTAGGGTCTGTCTTCACTGCCTCCCTAAACTGGGCTCCTAATTCTGGCCACCCCCCAGTCATGTCATTGTCCGGAGAATGGGGAAGGGTGAAGGGAAACAGTAAGTCAGTCTGTGGTTGCAACTGATCCTGGCTTACCTCCCCGGGCTCCTCTGCGCCTTCCGCTAACATTGGTCCCAAAGGCTGGGGGACTGGCACCGCCACCATTGCCGCTGTCTGGCTCTGGGTAACCGCCGCCACTGCAGCGGGTTTGGGCACTCGGTCGTAGGTGCAGGTCATCGGACCCAGATCGTTGCCAAGAAGAACTTCAGCATCCAAACCGGGTAAAACCCCCACCTCCTGCACACCCTGGCCCTCCCCCAATCCAAAAAGATTCTGGCCACTTGCGGGAAACGTGGCTCTCCGTTGGCCACAGTGATCTGTATCCCAGGGCCTGGGAGTAATTCCTCTGGCCGGACCATATCAGGTCGGACCAGGGTCACTGCAGCTCCTGAATCCAGCAAGCCGACTGCTTGCCAGTCACCGACTGTGACCGGGGTGAGATGTCTGCTCCGGCCGTCCGTCTGCTGCAGGTCCACGCTGAGATGTCCTCCGCTCCTGGCTGTAGGCACCGATGAAACCGGGACAGGTGTGGCATGGGACATCTCGCTGGGAGTTGGTTCCATGACCGGTCCGGAGTCTTTGGTGAAGCCACCCGCACGCAGGCTACTGGCTTCGCAGCTGGGGTGCGTTGCCCCTGATGGGGTCCGCTGGAACGCAGGGTATCCGGGCAATCTGGTCTGATGTGACCAGGGCGGTTGCAGTTGTAGCACCGGCGCTCGTGCCGGATCTCCCCCGCCTTCGGTGGACTGCTGCCCGCAGGCGGCCTCTGAGTCTATTGGGGGGTATTGGCAGACTTTCTGGCCTGTGCCGCCGCCACCGCCGCCTTGGCTACTGCTTTGGCTGTCATCAGGGCTCGGCTGGCCACATAGTCGTCTGCAAGCCTCGCCACCTCCTGGTAAGTCTTAGGCTTCTTGTCGTACACCCAAGCCCTCACTGCCGGCGGGCACGGCTGCATGAGCTGCTCCTAAAAGATGAGGTCCAGCAGGCGTTGGTAAGTCCGTGCCTCATAGCCCTCCACCCAGCGTATCCCGTACAAAGCCATGCGGGTCACGTAGGTAACATAGGACTCCTAGGGCTGCCTCACTTCCTGCCGGAATTTACCCCGGTAGGCTTCAGGGGTAAAACCGTACTGAAACAATAACAGTTCTTTCAGGTGGTCATAGTCATCAGCATACTCATCTGGAAGCGCCATCATCATCTGCTTAGCCAAGCCGGACAGTAAGGGGTCCAAACTTGCAACCCTATGCTGGGGAAGCACTTTGTACCGCCGACACTGTGTTTCAAAGTTCTTTAGAAAACTGTCGATCTGATCAGTGCCTTCCATGAACTTGGTGAGACTGTGCTGATCCAGTTTGAGTTCATCTTTGTTGGGTTGGACAGGGGGGCAATAAGCGGGTCTGTTCACTGCCATAGTCCGGTCCGGTGTCCATCTGTCTCCCCACGCAGTAATCAGTGCCAACATTTCAGGGGTGAACGGACTGGTAGCCGCAGCAACCAATACCCCTCCTGTTGCACTGCTCCCGGGAGGTGCACTTGTTCCCTCCCCAAGATTCCGCCGCCCCGGCACTGTGTTCCTTCCCTGATCTCCGGGTGGCTGTAAAAGGTCAAGCTGAGCCGTATCCTGAGGCTCTGCAAGCCGGGCTTCATAGTCACCGATTGCGTCAACCATGTCTGCGACCTCCTGGTTCTCATAGGGCAGTCCATATTCACAGCACTTGTCTTTCAGCTGAGCTCGGGTCCTCATGTTGGATGAGCCTCCAACCTCGCTCATGGTTCACGGTCGCAGCAGTGAGGTGGTGTTACAACTTTTCTTAACTGTTGCACTACTGTGTGTTCAATATCTTTAGTCCCAGGAATTCGCAATTACTCTCGAGTTCCCACTATATGACAGTGTCCCGCAGAACACTGTAATATAGGTTCAGTTCAATCCCACCGCTGCCACCAGTTAATTATAGAGCTTGTCACGGTAGCTTATGACAAGATATAATGAACACCAAATATCTGGGTTGAACTGAACGAGGCTTAGATATAATAAAATATAATTTATTCCTTAAAAAGGTGAACACAGCAATATAGTACAATTAACAGACTTAACAGACAAGAAGGTAACACTTACTTAGGGTTGGGGAATGGAGAAGTATCAGCTAGCAATTCTCCAGCAATCCGGTGACATTCATGGTGGAATCAGAAGCACAACTAAAAACTGTAGGGTTGACACAGTTTATATACCTGTGTAACCCTATTCTTAACATTGAATACAGACCATTGGTGAACAATTATCTGTAGCCAATCCCTAACGTGGAGACACAGATTAACCCATGCCCCCCAGCTAATTAGCCCATGTGTACTGGGACTCTATGGGTAGCCCCATAATTAAATCAGGGGCGACGACCAGTCTACCAAATGAAGTATCTGCATTGTTTGTAGGTGTAGACATAACACTTACAAACCACTCCAGTTTGATGATTCTCCACCCTCAGGTAACAATTAGAGTGGCAGAGTCTGTTGATTAGTACTTAGTGTAAACAATCAGGGCAGTTAACTTTTGATCACAGTGCTTAGGCTCAATCAGCCGGCTGCCCTTCATGACTTATTAGCATAGCAGATGGTCTGCATTTTCAGAGCAGATCCAAAATACCATACATATACACTTTAATATCTACACATATTAATAAGTTCCATTCTGGTGGGCTCAGTGGGTCGAAATTTGCCAGTTTTTAATGCCTACAGTGACTCCACATATTGGCCAAATATCAACTCTCTGCGACCTCCAGAACTAGAGATACAGAAATGCACTTTAAAACATCTTTAAAATACAGGATTATAATGAAACATGGGAACAGGGGAACATACATTTTCATGACATGACAAGATGTAAACCACATTCCTGGACCGCAGTCCAGTTAACCCCTTGCCTCCATGGTGAGGTCAGGGGGTGGCCATATGGGGTGTAACCCCTTTAATACCGGGCCAACCCCCCTCTCCCTCTACACTCTGGTCCTGGCAGAATCAGCATATGCCTTCTCCAGCTTACTTGACAACATCACCCCGTCACTCTCCAACTGATCCTTTTCTTTCTCCTGGAGTACACAATTAGCAATTGCTGTGGACAGACTCTTCTGTAGTGCAGCCTTGGCCGCTTGCTCTTTATCAAGTTGTACATAGAGGCAATCAATCTCATTCCATGCAGATTGAAGTGCCTGAGTTAAGGCATCTTTACCTTAGTTAAAGGCATCCTTTTACTGTTCCACTAGCCCTGGGACGGTTCTGTGAGTTGCCTTAGGCTGCAGCATATATCTCTGTTCCCTACTAATGCAGGTTTTCCTGACGTTAAAGAGTCATCCTTAATTCCTTCTGCAGTTTCCACTATAATTGAACAGCCACCCTTCTTCTTTTTCTTTCTCTTTGCCTTGATAAACTCTGAAGAATCAGTGGTACTTTGTTCACATTTATTGCTCAAGACTGTTTTCAAAGTGGGAGCCATAGCTTCAGACATGGGGAAAATCAAACTCCGCAAGAAAACCAGTAAAGAGGAAATGTGTCTTTAAAACAAAAGCATAGGAATGAACAACAGAAATAGACATAAACAGGGAGACAAAAAGATTGGAGAGCTGAATTTTATATTTGATACCTTAGCATAAGTGATAGAAATATCATAATTGCAGGGGAAACCAGGGATATAGAAACTTGCAGTTCTGAAACTTTTAGAATTAAGCATAGGAAGATCACAGATTGCAGGAAAAACACAGCGTTTAGCAAAAAAATAAAAAAACAATGGGGAGTCTCTTGTCTTTTGAAATGGAACCCTGTGAAACAGCAGTATATAGCAAGCAAAGAAATCAAAGTAACGCAAGTCTGTTTTTAGAAATGAAAGTCTGAGAGTCTGAAGTGGTGACCCCAGGTACTGCAAGCTGATCTTTGGAAAAGGGAATATGAGGATCAGCAGGGGTTAAACCAGCCACTAAAAAAGTCTCAAAGAAAAGTGCACTGGTCTCTGCAGCAACAGTTCTATTCTTTGCAAAAAAATGTTTTTGAATGCAATAAGTCTTCCTTATCTGTATAGGGGGTGCAGTGGAGGATTTGCTATAGGAAACTAAAAAAAATCTTTTCAACTGGAATTCCCACAAAAAAAGGGAACTCTTCTCAGGATTTAACAAACCCTGCAGAAAAACTTGAAGCAAACACTTTTAGGAATCCACAATTTCCAAACACCAAGAGTACTTATCTTCAACCCAACGCAAGCGGGAGGGGGCTGCTGATGCAGACAGGTGATTAATCTGTTCCAGCGAGGTCCAGAAGTGGCCTTTGTTTTTCTGTCACGGGGGAGACTCCTGGAGCGGGTAGGACCTCGGTGGCCGGAACAACAGGGAGCGTGGATAGTTGGGGTCATGGGCTGAGGTCAGTGGCAGGCGACAAGCAGGATCATCGGGGTCACAGGCAGGGTTCGGCAACAGGAAGGCAGGAGTAGGGCAGGGGAGCAGGAACTGAGACTAGGGAGCAGGAGCAGGAAACAAACGGGGACAAGCCAGATTACTAGCAAGGGCCTTTAATAAGTACAGGACTCCCCACGAAACAGAAGCAGAAGCATGGGCATAAGGAGTGTGGACACAAAACAAAGGCAAGGGAGGTACAGGAAACAGGAAACTATAAGGACAGAGGACAGGAGCAACAAGAGGAGACAGACAGACAGAGGAACCCCAGAGAAGACAGAAAAAGCAGCACACCCAGTGGACAGAGAAAGGAACTGTGGCTGGGAGCCGGATGTCTAGAAGACCCTGATAAGATGTATGTTGTTCTACACAGGTTCCTGACACCCATTATTTTCCATCCTTGCTATCTCATCGCCCAGCTGCCCGAGTCCAGCACCCTGAGACAAGGTAACCCATGCTGAGTAGCCAAACACTGAACACCGATATAATCTCCCTAGAAGTCAGACAGGCAAGGCTACAGAGGCATGTGATGTTGATTTGTTATATATTGAATGTAGTGATCCTTTGTTAAGGTTCACAAGGTACCGGAGTATTCATCCATATCTACTTTATAAATTCAGTTATATTATAAACATTATTGTAGTCTGTCGCCCATTGTCTTACTTAACGCCATGTGTGGCATATCACCAGAACTAGAGGACTCAGGCCCCAACCTCAGCAACAGGTTTCAGTCTGGGGGCAGAATAAGGAGGGGTTACAATATAAAGTGCTATTATCCCCAAAAGATACGTTCCACCTTGTATTGTCTGACCTCAGCTAGTCTCATTGCTGGCTGAATAGTCTCATTCATATCTAGGGGAGGTGGACTCGGGCCCCCACCTTAGTAGTTACATATCTAGGGAAATGAAGAGGGGTTAGACTTGGTGAATAAATGTAAAAAAGGCCACATTTTGCCTGGTTTATGAACTCTCTAGTCATACTCCTCATCGAAATAGCAAAGAAAAAAGTTTTGTAATTCTTTTTTATGATTTAATACTTATTTTAAGCATTTTAAAAAAAAAATGTATTATCTTATCCTGCTTACTTGGATTTTATTCAAACCAAAACAAATTGAGTTTTGTCAAAACGAAAACAGGAAAAATGTTTAGAACCAAAACCCAAGTGACAGGTCCCACCTTTAAATATGTGCAATTAAATGTGACTGACCTATGCCAGTTCCTCACCTCTGCTTGGGCGGAATGAAGCGCTGAGGACACGTTTAATTCCTTCACAGTTCCCAGGATCTTCATTGATTATCCCTAAATTTGTGTTCCACTTGGTCCAGTTCACCTCATCAACTCTGCAGAGAAAGCATTGAAAATGAATGTGCATTCATAAGGTAACAAGATGTCACCGTTTTATCATGAGCAAGCCATGCGTAGTGAAGACCAGTTATATACCTTTGTATTATTAATGAACATACTGGTTATTTGGTGCACACACACAAACAAACAAAAAAAGAAGAAGAATTCATATACTCTAGGTCAGGGGTGGCCAACTCCAGTCCTCACGGGTGACCAATAGAACAGGTTTTAAGGATATCCCTGCTTCAACTCAATCAGGTGTTGACTGAGCCACTGATTGAGCCACCTGAGCTCAAGCAGAGATATCCTGATAACCTGAGCTGTTGGGTGGTCTTGAGGACTGAGTTGAGAACTCCTGCATTATGTATTAGTGCTATGAATGTATCAGCACCTCACATATTTGAATACATGTGTAATGAATCGCTGCACTGCCTACCTAACGCAAACGAACTGGTACCAGTAATTGTGGTAAAATAAAGATTGCCTGGCAAGAAATTACAGTAGTATAATCCTCAACACAGCAACTATTAGGAAAATCCTTTATCAAATAGCTTCACTGCATAACATGTAGCCATCACATTTGTATCATTTTCAAGCAATTATTGGTTGAAGTCAGTGGCGTAGCTAGACATGTGCGGGCCCAAGGGCAAAAAAAATTTAAGGGCCCTATTATGAGTGAACATATTCCGTAGATTCCTCCCCCCCCCATTCTTTTACACCTCCTCACTCTCCTCTATTCACCCCTCTCTCCTCATATATTTCTCTCCCCCCTCTTATACCCCCTCCCTTACTACCCCCTTTTCCCTCTCACACTCTTCTCCCCCCCCACCTTAGCTATCACTTAGTAACACCCCCTCCCCCCAACACTTAATCCAGCTCCCTCAATCCTCCCCTCCACATTAATTTCCCCCTCCACCCCCTGGCCACACTCACACACATACGTAATTTCCCCACACACACATACAATTCCCCCCTACAATACAGTACCCTCCGCCCCACCACCGCAATACACAAATTAGAATAACCAGCTACACGCACACTGCAATAACCTCCCCCCCACCCCTCACACAAGTGGTTAGAAAACACTGGTGTACTGTATACTTATGGTGACCAGATGTCCCGGTCTAGCCGGGACAGTCTCAGTTTTTTAAGGTGTGTCCCAGTTGCCGACATTCTTTAAAATGTACTGTTTTTTTGTGAGTTTCCCGGTTTTGACCATCAGAGCAGGGGGGCAGCAGAGAGCAGAGAATGCTGGCAGGGAAGAGAGCAGAGGCTGGGTCTGAGCTGCAGTGGGTGGGGGCGGGGTTAGCTGCAGAGGGTGGGGGCGGGGTTAGGTTCAGCGGAGCCCCAGCAGTGAGAGCCGGAAGTGAGGTGTCTGCTGCAAGGGCTCAAGATGGCTTCCCCCCCACCCATGCTCCACAGTGTCACGCCTGTATGCCCACAGACCTGGCTAGACCCCAGTACTGAGGTGGGAACGGTATGATACCACACACCCACAGCAGTGGCAGCAAGCCCAGAGTATGGTATAGCATTGCTGGGCCTGTAGGAAGAGTTGTTAGTTTATACTTGCAACACTTGGGGATGTCCGTAAGAATAGTCGTGTCCGTGTGCCAATGTTCAGGAGTCCAGAGGGTACAATGCGGGCACCGCGGGAGATAGGGAACGGGGAGGATCATAGCAGGGACTCCGGGACCGCGTGGGTATGAGAGACCTGCGGGGAACGCGCTGCGGCAAAGGGAGAGAGGTGGAAGGCAAAGGAGAGGAGTGGGAAGGAGTGTAAGGGGCATCAGGAGATGGGAGAGAGGGACAAGGAGGGGAAGGAATCTCCTGAGTCGTCACAGTATCCCCCCCTTGAGGATCAATCTCCGAGTGATCCAACCACGGCTTGAGGGGGAATTTCTGGTGAAACTGAGAAAGTAGCCTTGGGGCGTGGATGTGATGTGCAGGTACCCAGGAAAGTTCCTCAGGCCCGCAGCCCTTCCAGTGTACCAAAAACTGAAGTCTATTATTAGACAAACGAGAGTCGATGAAAGACTGTATTTCGTACTCCTGTTGGCCCAGGGTGTACACTGGATTGGGTTTCCGAGAGGGATCTGGGAAATGAGGACTGGGACTAAATTCTTTAAGGAGGGAAACATGGAACACAGACGGAACCTTCATTGTGGGGGGAAGATCGAGACGATAGGCTACAGGATTAACCTTCTCTAAGATTTTGAATGGTCCCAAGAATCTAGGGGACAGTTTGGGTGAAGGGGTTTGGAGCCTAATATTTTTGGAAGACAGCCACACCCGATCACCAGGTTTGAAGGAAGGACCCCTTTGACGGTGGCGATCTGCCTTGGTTTTTTGTTTGGCAACCGCAGACTGTAAGGACTTGAGGATTTTTTTCCAGGATTCTTGTAAGTTGGTGATATGAGAGTCGGCTGCAGGAACCCCAGAAGGAGAAGGTGAGAGAGGGAGACTACTGGGGTGGAAGCCATAGTTGATAAAGAAAGGAGACTCCTGAGTAGACTCGTTCCTCAAGAAATTTATGGCAAATTCGGCCCATGGTAAAAGATCCACCCAGTTGTCTTGTGAGTCTGAAATGAAGCATCTTAGATACTGTTCAAGAGTTTGGTTCATCTTTTCAGTTTGACCTTTGGTTTGTGGATGGTATCCAGAGGAAAACAAGAGAGAGATACCCAATCTTTGGGAGAAGGCCCGCCAGAATTTTGAGATGAACTGAGACCCACGATCCGAGACAATAGAAATGGGGACGCCATGCAACCTGAAGATCTCTTTGGAGAAGACGTCCGCCAAGGTGGCATAGTTGGGAAGACCCTTGAGGGGAATAAAGTGTGCCTGCTTCGAAAACCTGTCAACCACGATCAAAATAGTGTTAATCTAATAGTAATCCTAAAATAATTTGTACGGAAGGGGATTGGAAAGCGTCAAAGACAATTACCTCTTTGTGACCATCAGCCAGGGTTAAGGTAAGAAGAATAGACTCCCAAATGATGAAGGCCGGCTGGAGAGCTCGTCCGTCGATGGCCTGAAGGCCAATAGGGCTCTTCCTTCTGACCATGGGAATTTGATTCTCCAATGCGAACTGTTGGTCCAGGAAATTACCGCCCGATCCAGAATCGATTAACGCTTCAACCTTTACGACAAGGTTGGGACCCTCCAACGTGGCTGGTAGCATAAACTTCTTTGGGAGAGCTTCGGAAGGAGAGGGGTTAGGAGAGACAGTACCCAGTAGAAGACCCTCTACCTTTACTGGGTGTGCCCGTTTCCCGGCTTCAAGGGACAATTCTTGGGACGATGTTCCGAGGAAGCACAGTAGAAACACAGCCTGTTCTGGTGCCGCCGCGCTCTCTCGGTTTCCTGGAGTTGTTGACTGCCGACCTGCATAGGTTCCAGTGCCTCCAAGGCCAGGAGAGGAGCAGCGAGCGACCTGTGAGAAACAACAGAGGGAGAGGAACGGGAACAGTGTCTCTCAGGTCGTCGCTCCTGCGTACGCTGATCCATACGTATGCTCAGGGTGATTAGTTCCTCCAGGGACGTCGGCCGGGCATGGGTAGCCAGATCGTCTTTCAACGTATCTGAGAGTCCGTGCCAGTACGCAGCGGTGAGGGCCTCATCATTCCATTGTACTTCGGCGGCCAGTGTACAGAACACGATGGCGTATTTGGCAGCTGATCTTCCGCCCTGAGAAATATGAAACAGGGAGAAGGCGGCTGTCTCGCGCCGTGCGGGGTATCAAACACAAGTTGAAATTCACGTCTGAATAATGGATAATCTTGCATTATTTCGCCTTTACGCTCCCATAGGGGGGAGGCCCAGGCAAGAGCGTCTCCGGTGAGCAGAGCGTATATATAAGCAATTTTAGCACGACCAGTAGGAAACAGGGAGGGAGACATTTCAAACTGCACCTCACATTGGTTTAAGAAACCGCGGCAGGTGAGGGGGTCCCATCATAGCGATTCGGAGAGGGAATCCGTGGACCAGGGCTGGCGTAGGTAGTCGCCATAGATGGGGCAGAAGCCGTGGAACCCTCCTGACGGGCAAAGGTGGCCAATTGCTGGGAGACAGGGGACAGCTGATCGCTAACAAAGTGTAAGGCCTCTATGGTAATACTTGTACCCACCTCAGGGGGGTCTGCGTTTGTTGGGCTCTCCATAATGTCACGCCTGTATGCCCGCAGACCTGGCTACACCCCAGTACTGAGGTGGGAACGGTATGATACCACACATCCACAGCAGTGGGAGCAAACCCGTAGTGTGGTATAGCGTTGCTGGGCCTGTAGGAAGAGTTGTTAGTTTATACTTGCAACGCTTGGGGATGTCCGTAACAATAGTCGTGTCCGTGTGCCAATGTTCAGGAGTCCAGAGGGTAGAATCGTCAGAGTACAAGCCAGGTCCTAGAAAGCCAGAGGTAAGCGTACTGGTATGCGTAGCAGTGTTCAGAGGGGTACCAGAGAGCAGAGTAGTCCAGGACAAGCAGGGGTCAAAGCCAGGGAAATCCAAGATAACACAGGAGCAGGTAAACACAGGAACAGAGAGGGAGCACAGCATAGGTCAGGTACACACAGGGAAACAGGAACTATGCAGAGCGGGGAAGTAGTGAACAGACAGGGGTTATAAAGGAGGGCATACCAATAGAAGAGAGGGGAGGAGTAGAGAGAGAAGTGGGAGATGACAGGGATAGGACAGGGAGAGAAGAGGAGGAGACAGAAGGGGCAGTCAGGGGAATGGCCTGTAGGGCTTGGGAGGCGGAGACATGGGGAACAGGATAAGAAGAGCATGTGCGCGCGCCCTCTGTAAGCTGGAGATGCGCGCGCACAGGTTGCAACATAAAGGCGGACCGCACAGAGCAGGGGAAGGACGCAGGAGGGGCACGGAGCCCAGAGGAGGGGAACGCGTGTGTGACCTGCGACCGCGAGACGGCATGCAGAGGCAGAGAGGAGCGAGTAGGCAGTTCAGGGAGACCAGCGGAGGAGCGTGTGCGCGCACCCTCCGTGGGCTGAGGGAGCGCACGCACCGGACGCGTCACCAGGCACGTGGAGCGCCGCGCCGCGGGCACCACGCAGGGAGGAGGCAACGGGATGGACGCCACCACAGGGGAAGGTAATGCGGGCACCGTGGGAGATAGGGAGCGGGGAGGATCATAGCAAGGAGCCCCAGCAGTGAGAGCCGGAAGTGAGGTGTCTGCTGCAAGGGCTCAAGATGGCTTCCCCCCCACCCATGCTCCACAGTGTCACGCCTGTATGCCCGCAGACCTGGCTAGACCCCAGTACTGAGGTGGGAACGGTATGATACCACACACCCACAGCAGTGGGAGCAAGCCCGGAGTGTGGTATAGCGTTGCTGGGCCTGTAGGAAGAGTTGTTAGTTTATACTTGCAACGCTTGGGGATATCCGTAAGAATAGTCGTGTCCGTGTGCCAATGTTCAGGAGTCCAGAGGGTACAATGCGGGCACCGCGGGAGATAGGGAGCGGGGAGGATCATAGCAGGGACTCCGGGACCACGTGGGTATGCGAGACCTGCGGGGAACGCGCTGCGGCAAAGGGAGAGAGGTGGAAGACAAAGGAGAGGAGTGGGAAGGAGTGGAAGGGGCAACAGGAGATGGGAGAGAGGGACAAGAAGGGGAAGGAATCTCCTGAGTCGTCACACACAGTGAAAGGTAGGGTACACATACCATCATGGGGAGAGAGACATAGCATGGGGAGAGAGAGACACAACATGGGGGGGAGAGAGACACAGCATGGAGGGGAGAGAGAGAGACAGCATGGGGGGGAGACACAGCATGGGGGGAGAGAGAGACACACACAGCATGGGGAGAGAGAAAGACACAGCATGGGGAAAGAGACAGGGAGAGTCACACACAGCATGGGGAGAGAGAGAGCACAGCATGGGGGGGAGAGAGAGACACACACAGCATGGGGGGGAGAGAGACACACACACACACACACACACAGTATGGGGGGAGAGAGAGACACACAGATTGGGGAGAGAGAGAGACACAGAGAGACAGCATGAGGGGAGAGAGACAACATTGGGAGAGAGAGACAGCATGGGGAGGGAGAGACACAGAATGGGGAGAGAGACAGCATACGGGGGAGAGAGAGCACGGGGGGTGAGAGAGAGACACACACAGCATAGGGAGAGAGAGAGAGTAAGATAGAGACAGCATGGGGAGACAGAGACACAGCATGGGGGAGAGAGAGAGACAGCATGTGGGAGAGAAAGAGAGAGCACGGGGGAGTGAGAGAGAGACACACAGCATGGGGAGAGAGAGAGAGGGAGAGACAGCATGGGATGAGAGAGAGACACACAGCATGGGGTGAGAGAGAGAGACAGCATGGGGAGAGAGAGACACACAGAGAATGGGAGAGAGAGAATGGAGGGATGGGGGGGGAGAGAATGAAGGAATGGGGGGGGAGATAAAGGAGGGATTTGGGGAGAGAGAATGGAGGGATGAGGAGAGAGAGAGAATGGAGGGATGGAGGGAGAGAGAGAATGGAGGGATGGGGGAGGGAGAGAATGGAGGGATATGGGTGGAGAGAGAGAATGGAGGGATACGGGGGGAGAGAATGGAGTGATATGGGGGAGGAAAGGAATGGAGGGATATAGGGGGGAGGGAGAGAATGGAGGGATACGGGGGGAGGGAGAAAATGGAGGGATGGGGAGAGAGAGAATGGAGGGATTAGGCGGGAGAGAGAATGGATGGATGGGGAGAGAAAGAATGGAGGGATGGGGGGAAGAGAGAGAATGGAGAGATGTGGGGGAGGGAAAGAATTGAGGGATAGAGGAGAGAGAAAGAATGGTGTGTGTGTGTCTGAGAGAGAGGGGGTGGAGAGACATAAAGGAGAAGGGGCGCAGTTGGTGATGTCATTTGTTTTATAAATATATATTTTTAATGTGTCCTGGTTTTAACTTTTGTAAATATGATCACCCTATGTTCAGGAGATATTAGTGTTTGAAATATTAGGTGTCTGGGATGTTTAAAACTGAGCTCTCCCCGCAGACTATCGCAGTCTAAACCTCAGATCCTAGAACTTGAGAAACTCAGGATTTTTACGTTTCAGGTTAACTCTCTTAATGCCAGTGGGGTCAGTAACCCATTGCTTTACAAAAGGACACACAACATCGGGTGGCCGGACAGTCCCGGATTTACTGCACATGTCCCGGTGTCCTGACAATTATTGGAAAATGTTATGTAGCCAGGTCCACCCTGGCTCCCAGGTTTCCCCTTTCTCCCTCCCTTAACCCTCACTCTGGTGGGAGCTGCTGCGGGGGCGATAGCGTCGCCGGGGGCTCCCCGCGGCAGCAATGATAGTGCGCCGCCATCTAGGAAGTGCTCGCGCATGCCCAGTACGTGTTTGGAGTCGCAGCGGCCTTTACACTTAGTGCTGGGACTCTCGGAAGTTGCGCATGCGGAGTTAGCAGCGGCCATTA
Source organism: Ascaphus truei (assembly GCF_040206685.1). Taxonomy (NCBI): domain Eukaryota; kingdom Metazoa; phylum Chordata; class Amphibia; order Anura; family Ascaphidae; genus Ascaphus; species Ascaphus truei. The sequence continues at coordinate 63,173,099 of NC_134485.1, forward strand.
CATTGTCGCGCATGCGCAGTAAGGATATACTTTCTTTGCACTGCTACATTTCAGGTTAAATCTCTTAATGCCAGTGGGGTCAGTAACCCATTGCTTTACAAAAAGACACACAACATCGGGTGACCAGACAGTCCCGGATTTACTGCACATGTCCCGGTGTCCCGACAATTATTGGAAAATGTTACAAATGTCCCGGTTTTGGCTGCATAGGAGGAGGAGGGGCCAGGATCATCAGGGGGCGGGGCCAGGATCATCAGAGGGCGGGGCCAGGATCACCAGGGGCGGGGTCAGGATCTGCAGGACATGAGCTGCTGTGCTAGAAATCTGAAGAGAGAAACATGCAGCTGCAGTTACAGCCACAGGGGGCGCTGCATGGCTGCTCCTCATAGAGCTGCTTCATGTGGGACAGTGTGTGTAGGTCAGTCTGTGTGTGTTTATGCAGAACAGTGGTTGTGTGTCTGTGCAGGTCAGTGGCTGTGTGAGAGAGTGTTGTGCAGGTCAGGGTGTGTCTCTGTCTGTGTGTTTGTTTTTTTAGTTCTAGTTAATGCATTGTGTGTACGTGGAAAGTTTGTGGTTGTTTATTTCTATGGGGGATGTATCAGGTGTGTGTGCTTGTGTTTATCGTGCCTTCATACAGATATAGGCGACACTATTGCATCCATTACTGTGTGGTAACTGGTGTAATAATGTTAGCTACAGATGTATGTGTGGGGGCCAGTGGTCCCTTAATATCAGGACTGAGGGTGCACCTGCCCCCCAAGTACAAATTAACCAGCCAGCCCCTGGGGAGGGCGGAGAAGGGAGTGAGAGAATGGGAGTGTCGGGGAGAGAGAATGAGGGAAGGGAGAGTGAATAATACAGCATCACAGCATCAATGGTGACGCTATTAGACAATCATTATAATATACATTTTTTAGTGATGTCATTTGATGTAAAAATATTTTTTTTATGTGTCCCGGTTTTTAATTTTGAAAATCTGGTCACCCTAACACTACAGCCAATAATAAAAATAATATTCAGCACTTACATGTAGCAATTATAAGGAGCGGTTATATGGAGGAGTTATAGGGAGAAGTTATATTCAATAATAGGAGGAGTTATCAGGAGCGGTTATATGGAGTGATAGGAGCGGTTATATGGAGTGATAGGAGCGGTTATATGGAGGAATAGGAGCGGTTATATGGAGTGATAGGAGCGTTATATGGCGTGATAGGAGCGGTTATATGGAGTGATTGGAGCGGTTATATGGAGGGGTTATATGGAGTGATTGGAGCGGTTATATGGAGGGATAGGAGCGGTTATATGGAGAGGAGCAACGGATTTTAAAGCAGCAATCCATATTGGTCTTACCCTTTCCAATGCAGTTTTTATTTTTTAAATCCAAAGCTCTGTTCAGGAGATATTAGTGTTTGAAATATTAGATGTCAGACATGTTTAAAACTGAGCTCTCCCCGCAGACTATCGCAGTCTAAACCTCAGATCCTAGAACTTGAGAAACACAGGATTTTTAACACTAAAAACCCATTGCTCAGACAGTGTGATACTAACATCAAACTCATATCAGCTTTTGAGGAGCTGCCACTTCAAAATAAAATATCATCGGAAAGGGCAAGAAGAGAAATCTTGCAGGAAGTATAAACAAAAGGGCTATTAGTGCTGACTGCAACTTTAGCACCTTTGCAAAGCATTGTTTGCCCCCTCTGGCAGCAAATGGGTTAAAATGAGCGGAGCAGCTGCAGAAGGTGTAATAATAGAGAATAAAATAATAAAAAAACAAACAAAAAAATAACAAGATGAATGGGATTGAACACGTAGAGTTAGGTGACTGCCCACTTTACATGTTTAGTCACCACACCACTGTGCTACAACCACAACTTGAAATAGTGTGGCACTAAAACTGTATTTATCTTCTGTTTCTGTTACATCACATTCACAGTTCAGGGTTCATTGCAGCTGGAACAAAAACAAGGCGCTCGGTTATAAAATACTTTCTTTGCACTGCTACGTTTCAGGTTAACTCTCTTAATGCCAGAGGGGTCAGTAACCCATTGCTTTACAAAAGGACACACAACATCGGGTGGCCGGACAGTCCCGGATTTACTGCACATGTCCCGGTGTCCTGACAATTATTGGAAAATGTTACAAATGTCCCGGTTTGGGCTGCATAAGAGGAGGAGGGGCCAGGATCATCAGGGGGCGGGGCCAGGATCATCAGAGGGCGGGGCCAGGATTACCAGGGGCGGGGTCAGGATCTGCAGGATATGAGCTGCTGTGCTAGAAATCTGAAGAGAGAAACATGCAGCTGCAGTTACAGCCACAGGGGGCGCTGCATGGCTGCTCCTCATAGAGCTGCTTCATGTGGGACAGTGTGTGTAGGTCAGTCTGTGTGTGTTTATGCAGAACAGTGGTTGTGTGTCTGTGCAGGTCAGTGGCTGTGTGAGAGAGTGTTGTGCAGGTCAGGGTGTGTCTCTGTCTGTGTGTTTGTTTTTTTAGTTCTAGTTAATGCATTGTTTGTACGTGGAAAGTGTGGGGTTGTTTATTTCTATGGTGGATGTATCAGGCGTGTGTGCTTGTGTTTATCGTGCCTACATACAGATATAGGCGACACTATTGCATCCATTACTGTGTGGTAACTGGTGTAATAATGTTAGCTACAGATGTATGTGTGGGGGCCAGTGGTCCCTTAATATCAGGACTGAGGGTGCACCTGCCCCCCAAGTACAAATTAACCAGCCAGCCCCTGGGGAGGGGGGAGAAGGGAGTGAGAGAATGGGAGTGTCGGGGAGAGAGAATGAGGGAAGGGAGAGTGAATAATACAGCATCACAGCATCAATGGTGACGCTATTAGACAATCATTATAATATACATTTTTTAGTGATGTCATTTGATGTAGAAATATTTTTTTTATGTGTCCCGGTTTTTAATTTTGAACATCTGGTCACCCTAGCACAACAGCCAATAATAAAAATAATATTCAGCACTTACATGGAGCAATTATAAGGAGCGGTTATATGGAGGAGTTATAGGGAGAGGTTATATTCAATAATAGGAGGAGTTATCGGGAGCGGTTATATGGAGTGATAGGAGCAGTTATATGGAGTGATAGGAGCAGTTATATGGAGTGATAGGAGCGGTTATATGGAGGGATAGGAGCGGTTATATGGAGTGATAGGAGCGGTTATATGGAGTGATAGGAGCGGTTATATGGAGTGATAGGAGCGGTTATATGGAGTGATGGGAGCGGTTATATGGAGACTATCGCAGTCTAAACCTCAGATCCTAGAACTTGAGAAACACAGGATTTTTACCACTTAAAACCCATTGCTCAGACAGCGTGATACTAACATCAAACTCATATCAGCTTTTGAGGAGCTTGCCACTTCAAAATAAAATATCATCGGAAAGGGCAAGAAGAGAAATCTTCCAGGAAGTATAAACAAAAGGGCTATCAGCGCTGACTGCAACTTTAGCACCTTTGCAAAGCATTGTTTGCCCCCTCTGGCAGCAAATGGGTTAAAATGAGCGGAGCAGCTGCAGAAGGTGTAATAAAAGAGAATAAAATAATAAAAAAACAAAGAAAAAAATAACAAGATGAATGGGATCGAACACATGGAATGAGGTGACTGCCCACTTTACATGTTTAGTCACCACACCACTGTGCTACAACCCCAACTTGAAGTGCTCTGGCACTAAAACTGTATTTATCGTCTGTTTCTGTTACATCACATGCACAGTTCAGGGTTCATTGCAGCTGGAACTAAAACAAGGCGCTCGGTTATAAAATACTTTTTTTGCACTGCTACGTTTCAGGTTAACTCTCTTAATGCCAGTGGGGTCAGTAACCCATTGCTTTACAAAAGGACACACAACATCGGGTGGCCGGACAGTCCCGGATTTACTGCACATGTCCCGGTGTCCTGACAATTATTGGAAAATGTTACAAATGTCCCGGTTTTGGCTGCATAAGAGGAGGAGGGGCCAGGATCATCAGGGGGCGGGGCCAGGATCATCAGAGGGCGGGGCCAGGATCACCAGGGGCGGGGTCAGGATCTGCAGGACATGAGCTGCTGTGCTAGAAATCTGAAGAGAGAAACATGCAGCTGCAGTTACAGCCACAGGGGGCGCTGCATGGCTGCTCCTCATAGAGCTGCTTCATGTGGGACAGTGTGTGTAGGTCAGTCTGTGTGTGTTTATGCAGAACAGTGGTTGTGTGTCTGTGCAGGTCAGTGGCTGTGTGAGAGAGTGTTGTGCAGTCGACACTATTGCATCCATTACTGTGTGGTAACTGGTGTAATAATGTTAGCTACAGATGTATGTGTGGGGGCCAGTGGTCCCTTAATATCAGGACTGAGGGTGCACCTGCCCCCCAAGTACAAATTAACCAGCCAGCCCCTGGGGAGGGGGGAGAAGGGAGTGAGAGAATGGGAGTGTCGGGGAGAGAAGGGAGAGTGAATAATACAGCATCACAGCATCAATGGTGACGCTATTAGACAATCATTATAATATACATTTTTTAGTGATGTCATTTGATGTAGAAATATTTTTTTTATGTGTCCTGGTTTTTAATTTTGAACATCTGGTCACCCTAGCACAACAGCCAATAATAAAAATAATATTCAGCACTTACATGGAGCAATTATAAGGAGCGGTTATATGGAGGAGTTATAGGGAGAGGTTATATTCAATAATAGGAGGAGTTATCGGGAGCGGTTATATGGAGTGATAGGAGCAGTTATATGGAGTGATAGGAGCAGTTATATGGAGTGATAGGAGCGGTTATATGGAGGGATAGGAGCGGTTATATGGAGTGATAGGAGCGGTTATATGGAGTGATAGGAGCGGTTATATGGATTGATTGGAGCGGTTATATGGATTGATAGGAGCGGTTATATGGATTGATTGGAGCGGTTATATGGAGGGATAGGAGCGGTTATATGGAGGGGTTATATGGATTGATTGGAGCGGTTATATGGAGGGATAGGAGCGGTAGGAGCGGTTATATGGAGAGATTGGAGCGGTTATATGGAGAGATTGGAGCGGTTATATGGAGGGATTATATGGATTGATTGGAGCGGTTATATGGAGGGATAGGAGCGGTTATATGGAGGGATAGGAGCGTTTATATGGATTGATAGGAGCGGTTATATGGATTGATTGGAGCGGTTATATGGATTGATTGGAGCGGTTATATGGAGGGGTTATATGGATTGATTGGAGCGGTTATATGGAGTGATTGGAGCGGTTATATGGAGAGATTGGAGTGGTTATATGGAGAGATTGGAGCGGTTATATGGAGGGATTATATGGATTGATTGGAGCGGTTATATGGAGGGATAGGAGCGGTTATATGGAGGGATAGGAGCGGTTATATGGAGGGATAGGAGCGGTTATATGGAGGGATAGGAGCGTTTATATGGAGGGATAGGAGCGATTATATGGAGGGATAGGAGCGGTTATATGGAGTGATGGGAGCGGTTATATGGAGGGATAGGACCGGTTATATGGAGTGATTGGAGCGGTTATAGAGCTGGCCTAACCCGCATGGGTGGCTACAGCTATTGACCGGGGGGTGCGCCCCCCCACCCCCCAGCTAGGCTGTTGGTCGCGTGCGCGATCAGGGAAGGCAGTTGGGGCGGTTAGTTTTTAAATAGAGCCAAGGAACAAGCAACTGTCACTTGTTCCTTGGCGTTTTGCTTGGCGCCATTTGCGAGCCCTGTTCCTGTCCTCCTATTGTAGCCGCTTGTGTGGCAGGGGGGGGGGGGGGAAGAGAGGCTCGCTTAGCCGTGCGGTTGGGCTAATGGCAAGGGAAGGTCTTTGCAAACATGAGTGTCATGTGGTTCCGCCTCCTGACGATGATCAGGGGGTGTGGGGTTTTTGGGGGGGCTGGGGGCAAGGCTGTTGTTACGGCTGGGGGAGGGGGCTGTTGGTGGTTTGGCTGGAATGGTGGGGTTTTGCCCCCCCTCCTCCCTCCTCCTTGGGGAGATATTGGCCCTCTTCCTTCCCCCCCTTTTTTCTTTTCCACTCTTTTAAACAGTGGGAGGCGGTCAGGTGGGGCTGTCCATTTAAAAAAAAAATAATTAAATAAATAAATAAAAATATATATTAAAAAAAAAAAAAAGGTTTAAAAAAAAAAAAAAAACGCCTTTTGAGGTTGGTCTTGGTTGTGGTTAATGGAAGCCAATTCTAAGGTTTTTCGTGTCGTGGGTGACACCTTACTTAAAAAAAAAAAAAATAAAGATACAAGCATTAATGCGGGATTTTTTATGTTATTACAGCTTTAGAGCGGTTCTAAGTCTATTCAAGTGAACTGGTTTTCGTGGAAAGATCGGCCAGGCAAGAGTTCAAGAGTAGTTTGCTGGCAGGATTTAGGTGGTGGAATTAAAATCCATGCAGCTTTTGGCGGAGGCGCACAACCATGAGGAAGGATGGTTTCAGAAGCAGATGTGTGCACTAGTGCTGAAAGCAAGGAAGTTTGGGCAGTCGTGAAAACGCGAGAGGACAGGGCGGTTCCCATGCTACCTGCGCTGAGGCGTGGCCATCATCAAGTGATGAAGGGGGTCCTAGTTACGGAGCACGGGAAGCTTTGGTGGTGCAGAAGGGTATGTCATGGCGGAGTTTTTGGAAATCACAGCCTATTTGGTTGAAGGCTGGGTGACTTTTGGGAGGAGCCTGGGAGATGGGTTCCCACATGAACAGGTGTGGGACATTGGGTCCCTGGAAAAACAGGGGTGGGACATGGGTCTCCACAAAAACAGGTGTGGGACATGGGTCCCCACAAAAACAAGTGTTGGACATGGGTCCCCACAAAAACAGGTGTGGGACATGGGTCCCTGGAAAAAGCAAGGGTGGGACATGGGTCCCTGGAAAAAACAAGGGTGGGACATGGGTCCCTGAAATAAAAAAAATAGAATAAAAAAAACAAGGGTGGGACATGGGTCCCTGGAAAAACAGTCCCAACCTTATATAAAAAAAAAAAAAAAAAAAACAAGAGCATGGATGGAGGCGAGCAGTAGGTGGCTAAGTGTTCCCTTTCTCCCCTAAAAAAAAAAAAAAAAAAAAAAAAAAAAAAAAAAAAAAGAGGGGGATTTTGGGAGGGGGCCGACATGCTCGCTATTGCCGGTTACTGGTGAAAGGAAGGCTGGAAAAGGATGGTTGGTAATAAAAAAAAAAAAAAAAAAGAGGTTGGGGGGTTTGGTCCCAGCCTAGAAGAGAACGTAGGTAAAGGATTGGTCCTTTTTAAAAAAAAAAAAAAAAATAAGAGTTTATTCAGGAATAAAGGTTAGCCTAATTGGGGGTTTAATATTTGCTTCCTCATTTACAGGTAAATCTGGAACGGCCGGGACGCGGTCGACCTCGCTTCGTGGCGCTGGTACGTCGTCCACGGCTCGCAAGCGGTCCGGGCCTCGGGTTGAGCTTGCTGTCAGAGGCTTGGAGGACAAGGGTCTTGGGGCAGGTCCCGACAGGCGGTTCAAAACACCGCCGGGGACTGGGGCATCGAAGGGTAAGCGAAAAAGAGTTGCTTGTTTGGGAAATAAGGGCGTTACCTTGCCGGGCATTGTTAGCTCCCCTGGGCCACAGGTGTTGGAGTTGGGGTTAGCGGGCGATGCCGAGGCAAGAATGATTAGTGCGGTGGTTAAGGGCGTTCAGTTAGCTTTATTGCCGATGACAACGTTATTATCCATTAAGCAAGCAGTGGAGGCATGCAAGTCAAGTGAGCGGCAGGGGGGGTCAGATTCAGTGCTTGACGGGGGGAGCAACCGTGGAACAGTGGGTGGAGAGTTGGCTCAGGTGTCTTTGGGTGTGGAGAGTACAGCAGGTTGTACCCTTAGCACAGTGCCGAAAGTTATTCAAGATGCGTTGGCATCGGCCACAGCATTGCCGGTGCAGGTGGCGGGACAAGGAGCTGATTTAACAGCAGTTGTTAGTTTGTTAGGCGAGCATCCGGTGGTGAATTCCGGTGCTGGGCAGGGGACAGGGCTTGAAAGGCCATTGGCAGGTTCAAAAAGGCTGCCGGATGCGGCCTATGGGGACTCATGTACGACCATATCACGTTCCTTAGGCGTGCATTTGTCAAAGGAAGTAAAGGAAAAGATTTGGGCGGGTGATTACGTTGAGATTTTGTCATTGCTTCCGGGTTACAATGAAGCGGTAGCTAAATCCGAAAAAAAGGGGGAGGCTAAAAAGGAGGATGTGGAAAAGCGTCTTTTTCCTCGCACGTTCAGTAATTGGTCGCAGGCATTTGGGATTTTGGCGGGCGTTGCGGGGGAAAAGGATCCGCATTTATGCTCGGCGCTTTTTAAGTATCAGGATACGATTAGAAAAGCGTTTCAGAAACACGAGGGTATGGGATGGTGGGCCTATGATGTGGAGTTTAGGCAGAGTATGGAAGCTAATAAGGGTGTGGTTACGTGGAATTGTAAGGATGTGGATTTGTACTTGGAGCACATTTCAGGGGGAGGGGGGTCGTCCTTTCGTGGGTCAAATAGCCTCAAAGGGTTTGGCGGGAGCATTTTCAGGTGCGCACATCAGGGAGAGGGCGTGCAGGTGGGAAGCAGTCGGGGGTATGTTGGCGTTACAACGAGTCAAGATGCAAATTTGAGAATTGTAGATTCCAACATACTTGCGCTGGGTGCGGGGGTCAGCATCCCAAATCAAAGTGCTTTAAGAAAGATATGTAGCCAGGTCACCCTTTGCCCCCTGCGACCCCCTCGGGAGCCTCCGTGGGCACAAGCGATGCTGGGTACTGCCGGAGGCCAGCGGCAGACCCGACGGCCATCCCAAGGGTGGGGGCCGTTGCAGGGAGCGGTGCGCTGTCTCCGCGAGCAGGCCGGTTGCCGGGGACGCGATCGGGCCGTTGCTAAGGCCGCGGTCGCGTCTCTAAGGTCCCGGCGGCCGGCGAGGAGAGCGCCGCCATTACGCAACCACTCGCGCATGCGCAGTGATCGCGCGAGTGTAGGAGTAAGCCGACAGAGTCGCGCATGCGCAGTACAGCCGCCAGAGGCAGGGAAAGTCGCGCGAGGGCCAGAACAGAGTAGGGAAAGGTTGAGGAAGCCCCAGATAGCTCGCGCCTGCGCAGGAAAGGCGCGCACGCGGCCCCAATGCCAGGATAGGCTCTATGGGACTACAACTCCCATGGAGCATAGCAAGGGAGGCACCAGGTGCCTCATAGGAGCCAATAAGGCTGCAGGACTGCCCTGGAGGAAAGGATACATTTCGCGGGCTTGCACCACGCTAGTCAGTCAGCGGAGGGACCCTATGAAGGAAGTAGGTAGGGTACAGGAGAGAGGGACTCCCCTGTATTAGGCCAGCACCCCCTTGGTCCAGGATAGCTCAGCTCCCCAGTAAGGTGAGTGTTGCCAGGGGCAGCCCTCAGGTTAGGGACCCTGCCACTTACATTAGTGGGAGCTGGGAGAAGGAAGTCTGCAGTTATAGAGTTGGAGTCAGGGAGCTGTTAGGGAAGTAGGGTGTAGGGAGCGAGTGCAGCTTCTGCCCCATATAGGTACCTACACTCCAGGTAGACCCCAACTCCCCACTAGTTGGGTGGGTAACTGTTGAGGAAGGTAATAGAGAGTTGGAGCTAGGGAGCTGTGAGGGAAGAAGGGTGCGGGGAGTGAGAGCAGCTTCTGCACCCCATAGGTACCCACACCCCAGGTAGGCCCCAACCCCCCCACTAGTGTAGTGGGTTAAGTACTGAGGGAGGCCCAAGATAGGGACGCTGCCCTTAGTGTTGTTAGAGTGCTGCATTGTCAGGGTCACAGCGAGCAGTGCTGTGAGGTCTGATAGGCAGGCACCTTGTTGCGCAGCACGTTGGCTGCAGCCTCCAGTGAGTTACAGCTTGCTGCGGTAGGCGCTGGGACTAGTCAGAGAGTAGTGGGTCTGGAGAAGGGCTATAGCTGTTCTAGTCACCTTGAGGTAGCGCTAGGGGTAGGATGCCTGAAGGGATAGCCTGTTAACGAGGTCAGGAATTCTGGAGAGGATCTGCACTAGGCTAGCCAACAGTAGGTAGACGCCCAAGTACTGCATGGAAGAGTACTCTAGTCCATTCCAGATCACTTACCGAAGGGACTTGGGTAGTTGGGGGAGTGGGACAGGTCATTACCCCTGCAGGCCCTAGGAGTTCCCCAAGCCACTACAGGTTGCTGTACTACACGGACAGGCCCTAGGTTAGGGTTCCTGTCACGTTAGTACCATTTATATAGATAGGGACACAGCGGCTGCTGCTGTTCCTGTGGAAGCGGTTGGACCCACGTTGGGGTACACAGAGACGATTCCAGAGTGGGACCGCCCTAGCGGTCCGCACGTGCAAGGAGTTCGGTTGGAGGATCAGACGGACTCATCACACGTCTGACCCTTTGAGAAGTTTATTGCTGACCCGAGCACCGGAGTGCTCGGCAGGTATTATACCATCACATGTGCACCAACAGGCCTAGAGGTTCTTAGTGACTGCGCAGTCACCCATTGACTATCTCTGTAGGAGTACGGGACATTGGGTGGGGTTCTTGGGACACTGGGTGGGATCACCTAGTGTTTGGGAATCGTCCTGCGAGACGTCACTGTTAGTGTCTCACCGTGAGAGAGACACAGGTTATCATTATTATTCGTTAGTAAAGTTCTTAGTTATATAATCACTGTGTGTGTGGTTTCTGATTGGGTTCCTATGTAGGGTCATTCTACACTTCCATAGAATCCTACACAGGTGGAGGCGCTGAAAGAAGATTCGTTCCAGAGGATTCACCCCAGGCTCTCACTAGCGGAGGCTCAGACTTCCTGTGAGCCTGCAGGTATACGCACCACACCGGTAACACCGCATGTTCTACTCACCCACACTATATATATGCGATTGGGTGGGGGGGAATACCCGTTACAGATAGTAAGGGTTTCAAGGGAGCAGGACAGCAGGCTGTTCAGGAAGGCGGGAACGCCAGTTTCAGCAGAGGCAATGGCGCCTTGGCTGGAAAAATACCCCACTAGACGGGCAGCTAGCTTATTACGAGAGGGGTTTAAGGAAGGATTCAGGATCCCCTTTGAGTATCAGGAGGGATCGGGGGGCGAGAGGAATTTGAAGTCGGTCAGGTTGAATGGGGATGTGGCAAAAGAAAAAATTGATAAAGAGATTGAGTTGGGCAGAATGGCGGGTCCTTTCCTTTCCCCGCCCCTGAAAAATCTTAGGGTGTCACTGTTGGGAGTGGTTCCGAAAAAGGAGGCGGTGGCTTTCAGGTTAATTCAACATCTGTCTTACCCGAAAGGGTCGTCAGTTAATGACGGGATAGATAGGGACTTATGCTCCGTAAGCTACGCCACTTTTGATCAAGCGGCGGCTTTGGTGGGAAGGATGGGGCAGGGGGCATTGATGGCGAAGGCTGACGTTAAGTCAGCTTTCAGACTCTTGCCGGTACATCCAGATTGTTTTCATTTATTGGGCTGTATGTTGGAAGGGCGTTATTTTGTTGACCTTTGTTTACCTATGGGTTGTGCATTGTCTTGTTTTTATTTTGAAACATTCAGCACATTTTTGGAGTGGGTGGTCCGCAAAAGGGTGCAGGCAGCAGGGATCATACATTATTTGGATGATTTCCTTTTTGTTGGTCCGCAGGGGTCTGATTTGTGCGCAAGGTGGTTTTTTCATTTTTCAACCATGGCGCGCGAATTTGGGGTTCCTTTGGCGAATGAAAAAACAGTGGCACCCACGACCACTCTCAGTTTTCTGGGCATAGTAATTGATTCAGTGAACAGGGAATATAGGTTACCTCCTGAGAAGTTAGTTGTTTTGGAGAGTATGATAAAGGATTTCATGCTTCTTAGGAAGGCTACAGTACATTAAGACAGTTTCAGGTTTTGATGGGCCATTTGATGTTTGCAGCTCGCATTATGCCTGTGGGAAGGGTGTTTTCCAGGCGCTTGTCAGCAGCTACAGCGGGGGTAAGGCGTCCCAACCACTTCACTCGGGTCACAACAGATATTCGGAAGGATTTGGCGGTGTGGCAAGAATTCTTACAGAGTTACAACGGAAGGACGTTGTGGAGGGGGCGTCCAGCGCGGAACGATGAGCTGCAGCTTTTTACGGATGCGGCTGGGTCAGTAGGGTTTGGTGCATATTTTAATGGAGCTTGGTGTGCGGAGGAATGGCCAGAGGATTGGCGAGGGACTCAGCTTATCAGGAATCTGACATTTTTGGAACTTTTCCCTTTACTAGTGGCTGTACATCTTTGGGGGGACAAGTTTGCTAACAGGGAGGTGACGTTTTGGTCCGACAACTTGGGTGTGGTGGAGGCTGTGAATAATTTTGGTTCACGGTCCCCACCAGTGTTGGTTCTGTTGAGGCATTTTGTGTTACGGTGTTTACAGCTTAATATAGGTTTCAAGGCTAGGCATGTTCCTGGGGTGGAGAACAACATTGCTGATGCATTATCACGTTTGCAGATGGAGCTGTTTCGGAGGTTGGAGACCCAGTGTGAACGGTGCCCAGCAGTCTTGTGGGATCTGGTAACGGAGGTGTGATTGATTTAATCAAGGCTTCACTCGCCCCGGGTACGTGGGGTGCTTATGTGGCTGCTTGGCGAGAATTTCGGGAGGCGGAAAGGTTGGCGGGAGGAAAGATCTCGGAGGTAGACATTTTGCTGGGTCACATGATGAGTTTGAAGGACAAGGGTTTAGCTGGTGGATCCATAGGGAGAAAGATGGCGGGTATATCGTTCTTCCTTAGGCTGAATGGTAGGGTTGATGTGTCCAAGTGTTTTGTGGTAAGGAAGGTGCTAGCAGGCATGGTTAAAGGGATAACTAGCAGGGATGGCAGAAGACCAGTGACGCCGGTAATTTTGGAAGGTTTGTTGCGGGCCACAGACGTGGTATGCTCTTCCAGTTTTGAGGCAGTACTTTTTAAGGTCACATTCATCATAGCATTTTTTGCAGCTCTGCGAGCAGGTGAATTGGTTTGTGTATCCAAGAAAGGAGGGGGTGGCTTGCAGCGGGCTGACGTAAGTTTAGGAGAAGGTTTGGTGAGGTTGCTGGTACGGAGGTCTAAAACGGATCAGAAAGGAAAGGGAGCGTGGATCTTGTTGAAGGGCTTGCCTGGAAGTGTGGTGTGCCCAGTAAAAGCATTGGAAGATTATTTGGCCATTAGGCCAGAACAAGGGGGTCCACTGTTAGTGCACAAGAACGGGGGGGCATTGTCAAGGTTTCAATATTTGCGGGTCTTTCGGATGTGTCTCAAGCAGCAAGGGTTAGAAGGGGGGCAGTATGGAACGCATTCTTTTCGCATTGGGGCAGCGACGGAAGCAGCACGCGTTGGGCTCGCGGTAGCAAAGATACAGAGGATTGGGCGCTGGAAGTCAGATAGTTACCGGACATACATCAGGCCGGATTTGGTAGGGGAGAATGTTGCGATAGAGTAATCACTCTGCTGTTGTTTTTCTGTTTTCCCACCATGTTTTTGCCTCCTCAGATTTCGTGGTAATTTGGATCGTGGGAGATTCAATGGTACACTCGGCGGGGAAGAGGGCGAATTCGCGCCCCTACGGAAAGAATTTAGGTTTGAGTATGGAGCAGGTGGAGGTAACGTGGTGGGGGATGAGAGGGATGCGGTGGGGACGTCTTTTTCCGCTGCTAATTTCTAGGGCCAGGGGTAGGAGGGCACCGGACATCATCATTATTCATGTTGGGGGTAATGATGTGGCAAAATTGCGGTCGATTGATTTATTCCAGCAGATTAAGCAAGATTTGGCGCGCATGTTAGCGTTTTGGCCAAGGGTGCAATTAGTTTGGTCCGAGATAATATGCAGGTTGGTTTGGAAAGGTGCGCGTATCCCGGGGAGAGTTAACAAGAGGAATTTCTTGGTTCAATGTGGGGGTTGGGTCATTCGTCACCCGCAGTTTAGTTTTAAATTGGGTGGATGGTTTAGGGAAGATGGGGTACAGTTGTTGGATGTGGGTGTGGATATGTTTAATAATGATTTACAGGAAGGTTTGGAAGAGGTCATAAGGGGTATGGCGGTACGGGTCTGATTTAAGGGGGTTAAACAGGCCCGTTGGTGGCGGAAGTTGGGGGGGGGGGGATAGGTGCTTGTTCCCCAGAAGTGGCTCGGGGCTGGTTATCGGGGGGTTTGAAGCAAGGGGGCAGGTCACCGGGACGTACTTCCGGGTGCCCCTTTGCGTTGCCCAGCCCTGAGCATTCTGGCGCGGACAGGTGGTACGCTATCCCCATTTGTATTAATAAATAAGCCGTGGCCTTTTACCTCCATATATGTGTCCTCTTGTTATTTGTATGTCTTTATGTAGAGGGTTTTTATGAGAGGGGGGGGGGAAGCTCGCGCCTCCTTGGTCATATGGAGAGGTTATATGGCGCGATTAGAGCGGTTATATGGAGTGATTGGAGCGGTTATATGGAGAGGAGCATCGGATTTTAAAGCAGCAATCCATATTGGTCTTACCCTTTCCAATGCAGTTTTTATTTTTTAAATCCAAAGCTCTGTTCAGGAGATATTAGTGTTTGAAATATTAGGTGTCAGGGATGTTTAAAACTGAGCTCTCCCCGCAGACTATCGCAGTCTAAACCTCAGATCCTAGAACTTGAGAAACACAGGATTTTTACCACTAAAAACCCATTGCTCAGACAGCGTGATACTAACATCAAACTCATATCAGCTTTTGAGGAGCTGCCACTTCAAAATAAAATATCATCGGAAAGGGCAAGAAGAGAAATCTTCCAGGAAGTATAAACAAAAGGGCTATCAGCGCTGACTGCAACTTTAGCACCTTTGCAAAGCATTGTTTGCCCCCTCTGGCAGCAAATGGGTTAAAATGAGCGGAGCAGCTGCAGAAGGTGTAATAAAAGAGAATAAAATAATAAAAAAACAAAGAAAAAAATAACAAGATGAATGGGATCGAACACATGGAATGAGGTGACTGCCCACTTTACATGTTTAGTCACCACACCACTGTGCTACAACCCCAACTTGAAGTACTTTGGCACTAAAACTGTATTTATCGTCTGTTTCTGTTACATCACATGCACAGTTCAGGGTTCATTGCAGCTGCAACAAAAACAAGGCGCTCGGTTATAAAATACTTTCTTTGCACTGCTACGTTTCAGGTTAACTCTCTTAATGCCAGAGGGGTCAGTAACCCATTGCTTTACAAAAAGACACACAACATCGGGTGGCCGGACAGTCCCGGATTTACTGCACATGTCCCGGTGTCCTGACAATTATTGGAAAATGTTACAAATGTCCCGGTTTTGGCTGCATAAGAGGAGGAGGGGCCAGGATCATCAGGGGGCGGGGCCAGGATCATCAGAGGGCGGGGCCAGGATCACCAGGGGCGGGGTCAGGATCTGCAGGACCTGAGCTGCTGTGCAAGAAATCTGAAGAGAGAAACATGCCGCTGCTTTTACAGCCACAGGGGGCGCTGCATGGCTGCTCCTCATAGAGCTGCTTCATGTGGGACAGTGTGTGTAGGTCAGTCTGTGTGTGTTTATGCAGAACAGTGGTTGTGTGTCTGTGCAGGTCAGTGGCTGTGTGAGAGAGTGTTGTGCAGGTCAGGGTGTGTCTCTGTCTGTGTGTTTGTTTTTTTAGTTCTAGTTAATGCATTGTGTGTACGTGGAAAGTTTGTGGTTGTTTATTTCTATGGGGGATGTATCAGGTGTGTGTGCTTGTGTTTATCGTGCCTACATACAGATATAGGCGACACTATTGCATCCATTACTGTGTGGTAACTGGTGTAATAATGTTAGCTACAGATGTATGTGTGGGGGCCAGTGGTCCCTTAATATCAGGACTGAGGGTGCACCTGCCCCCCAAGTACAAATTAACCAGCCAGCCCCTGGGGATGGGGGAGAAGGGAGTGAGAGAATGGGAGTGTCGGGGAGAGAGAATGAGGGAAGGGAGAGTGAATAATACAGCATCACAGCATCAATGGTGACGCTATTAGACAATCATTATAATATACATTTTTTAGTGATGTCATTTGATGTAGAAATATTTTTTTTATGTGTCCCGGTTTTTAATTTTGAACATCTGGTCACCCTAGCACAACAGCCAATAATAAAAATAATATTCAGCACTTACATGGAGCAATTATAAGGAGCGGTTATATGGAGGAGTTATAGGGAGAGGTTATATTCAATAATAGGAGGAGTTATCGGGAGCGGTTATATGGAGTGATAGGAGCAGTTATATGGAGTGATAGGAGCAGTTATATGGAGTGATAGGAGCGGTTATATGGAGGGATAGGAGCGGTTATATGGAGGGATAGGAGCGGTTATATGGAGTGATAGGAGCGGTTATATGGATTGATTGGAGCGGTTATATGGAGGGGTTATATGGATTGATTGGAGCGGTTATATGGAGGGATAGGAGCGGTAGGAGCGGTTATATGGAGAGATTGGAGCGGTTATATGGAGAGATTGGAGCGGTTATATGGAGGGATTATATGGATTGATTGGAGCGGTTATATGGAGGGATAGGAGCGGTTATATGGAGGGATAGGAGCGGTTATATGGAGGGATAGGAGCGGTTATATGGAGGGATAGGACCGGTTATATGGAGTGATTGGAGCGGTTATATGGAGCGGTTATATGGAGGGGTAGGAGCGGTAGGAGCGGTTATATGGAGAGATTGGAGCGGTTATATGGAGAGATTGGAGCGGTTATATGGAGGGATTATATGGATTGATTGGAGCGGTTATATGGAGGGATAGGAGCGGTTATATGGAGGGATAGGAGCGGTTATATGGAGGGATAGGAGCGGTTATATGGAGTGATGGGAGCGGTTATATGGAGGGATAGGACCGGTTATATGGAGTGATTGGAGCGGTTATATGGAGGGGTTATATGGCGCGATTAGAGTGGTTATATGGAGTGATGGGAGCGGTTATATGGAGAGGAGCATCGGATTTTAAAGCAGCAATCCATATTGGTCTTACCCTTTCCAATGCAGTTTTTATTTTTTAAATCCAAAGCTCTGTTCAGGAGATATTAGTGTTTGAAATATTAGGTGTCAGGGATGTTTAAAACTGAGCTCTCCCCGCAGACTATCGCAGTCTAAACCTCAGATCCTAGAACTTGAGAAACACAGGATTTTTACCACTAAAAACCCATTGCTCAGACAGCGTGATACTAACATCAAACTCATATCAGCTTTTGAGGACCTTGCCACTTCAAAATAAAATATCATCGGAAAGGGCAAAAAGAGAAATCTTCCAGGAAGTATAAACAAAAGGGCTATCAGCGCTGACTGCAACTTTAGCACCTTTGCAAAGCATTGTTTGCCCCCTCTGGCAGCAAATGGGTTAAAATGAGCGGAGCAGCTGCAGAAGGTGTAATAAAAGAGAATAAAATAATAAAAAAACAAAGAAAAAAATAACAAGATGAATGGGATCGAACACATGGAATGAGGTGACTGCCCACTTTACATGTTTAGTCACCACACCACTGTGCTACAACCCCAACTTGAAGTAATCTGGCACTAAAACTGTATTTATCGTCTGTTTCTGTTACATCACATGCACAGTTCAGGGTTCATTGCAGCTGGAACAAAAACAAGGCGCTCGGTTATAAAATACTTTCTTTGCACTGCTACGTTTCAGGTTAATTCTCTTAATGCCAGTGGGGTCAGTAACCCATTGCTTTACAAAAGGACACACAACATCGGGTGGCCGGACAGTCCCGGATTTACTGCACATGTCCCGGTGTCCTGACAATTATTGGAAAATGTTACAAATGTCCCGGTTTTGGCTGCATAAGAGGAGGAGGGGCCAGGATCATCAGGGGGCGGGGCCAGGATCATCAGAGGGCGGGGCCAGGATCACCAGGGGCGGGGTCAGGATCTGCAGGACCTGAGCTGCTGTGCAAGAAATCTGAAGAGAGAAACATGCAGCTGCAGTTACAGCCACAGGGGGCGCTGCATGGCTGCTCCTCATAGAGCTGCTTCATGTGGGACAGTGTGTGTAGGTCAGTCTGTGTGTGTTTATGCAGAACAGTGGTTGTGTGTCTGTGCAGGTCAGTGGCTGTGTGAGAGAGTGTTGTGCAGGTCAGGGTGTGTCTCTGTCTGTGTGTTTGTTTTTTTAGTTCTAGTTAATGCATTGTGTGTACGTGGAAAGTGTGGGGTTGTTTATTTCTATGGGGGATGTATCAGGTGTGTGTGCTTGTGTTTATCGTGCCTACATACAGATATAGGCGACACTATTGCATCCATTACTGTGTGGTAACTGGTGTAATAATGTTAGCTACAGATGTATGTGTGGGGGCCAGTGGTCCCTTAATATCAGGACTGAGGGTGCACCTGCCCCCCAAGTACAAATTAACCAGCCAGCCCCTGGGGAGGGGGGAGAAGGGAGTGAGAGAATGGGAGTGTCGGGGAGAGAGAATGAGGGAAGGGAGAGTGAATAATACAGCATCACAGCATCACAGCATCAATGGTGACGCTATTAGACAATCATTATAATATACATTTTTTAGTGATGTCATTTGATGTAGAAATATTTTTTTTATGTGTCCCGGTTTTTAATTTTGAACATCTGGTCACCCTAGCACAACAGCCAATAATAAAAATAATATTCAGCACTTACATGGAGCAATTATAAGGAGCGGTTATATGGAAGAGTTATAGGGAGAGGTTATATTCAATAATAGGAGGAGTTATCGGGAGCGGTTATATGGAGTGATAGGAGCAGTTATATGGAGTGATAGGAGCAGTTATATGGAGTGATAGGAGCGGTTATATGGAGGGATAGGAGCGGTTATATGGAGTGATAGGAGCGGTTATATGGAGTGATAGGAGCGGTTATATGGATTGATTGGAGCGGTTATATGGAGGGGTTATATGGATTGATTGGAGCGGTTATATGGAGGGATAGGAGCGGTAGGAGCGGTTATATGGAGAGATTGGAGCGGTTATATGGAGAGATTGGAGCGGTTATATGGAGGGATTATATGGATTGATTGGAGCGGTTATATGGAGGGATAGGAGCGGTTATATGGAGGGATAGGAGCGGTTATATGGAGGGATAGGAGCGGTTATATGGAGGGATAGGAGCAGTTATATGGAGTGATGGGAGCGGTTATATGGAGTGATGGGAGCGGTTATATGGAGGGATAGGACCGGTTATATGGAGTGATTGGAGCGGTTATATGGAGCGGTTATATGGAGGGATAGGAGCGGTAGGAGCGGTTATATGGAGAGATTGGAGCGGTTATATGGAGAGATTGGAGCGGTTATATGGAGGGATTATATGGATTGATTGGAGCGGTTATATGGAGGGATAGGAGCGGTTATATGGAGTGATGGGAGCGGTTATATGGAGGGATAGTACCGGTTATATGGAGTGATTGGAGCGGTTATATGGAGGGGTTATATGGCGCGATTAGAGTGGTTATATGGAGTGATAGGAGCGGTTATATGGAGAGGAGCATCGGATTTTAAAGCAGCAATCCATATTGGTCTTACCCTTTCCAATGCAGTTTTTATTTTTTAAATCCAAAGCTCTGTTCAGGAGATATTAGTGTTTGAAATATTAGATGTCAGGGATGTTTAAAACTGAGCTCTCCCCGCAGACTATCGCAGTCTAAACCTCAGAACCTAGAACTTGAGAAACACAGGATTTTTACCACTAAAAACCCATTGCTCAGACAGCGTGATACTAACATCAAACTCATATCAGCTTTTGAGGAGCTTGCCACTTCAAAATAAAATATTATCGGAAAGGGCAAGAAGAGAAATCTTCCAGGAAGTATAAACAAAAGGGCTATCAGCGCTGACTGCAACTTTAGCACCTTTGCAAAGCATTGTTTGCCCCCTCTGGCAGCAAATGGGTTAAAATGAGCGGAGCAGCTGCAGAAGGTGTAATAAAAGAGAATAAAATAATAAAAAAACAAAGAAAAAAATAACAAGATGAATGGGATCGAACACATGGAATGAGGTGACTGCCCACTTTACATGTTTAGTCACCACACCACTGTGCTACAACCCCAACTTGAAGTACTTTGGCACTAAAACTGTATTTATCGTCTGTTTCTGTTACATCACATGCACAGTTCAGGGTTCATTGCAGCTGCAACAAAAACAAGGCGCTCGGTTATAAAATACTTTCTTTGCACTGCTACGTTTCAGGTTAACTCTCTTAATGCCAGAGGGGTCAGTAACCCATTGCTTTACAAAAAGACACACAACATCGGGTGGCCGGACAGTCCCGGATTTACTGCACATGTCCCGGTGTCCTGACAATTATTGGAAAATGTTACAAATGTCCCGGTTTTGGCTGCATAAGAGGAGGAGGGGCCAGGATCATCAGGGGGCGGGGCCAGGATCATCAGAGGGCGGGGCCAGGATCACCAGGGGCGGGGTCAGGATCTGCAGGACCTGAGCTGCTGTGCAAGAAATCTGAAGAGAGAAACATGCAGCTGCAGTTACAGCCACAGGGGGCGCTGCATGGCTGCTCCTCATAGAGCTGCTTCATGTGGGACAGTGTGTGTAGGTCAGTCTGTGTGTGTTTATGCAGAACAGTGGTTGTGTGTCTGTGCAGGTCAGTGGCTGTGTGAGAGAGTGTTGTGCAGGTCAGGGTGTGTCTCTGTCTGTGTGTTTGTTTTTTTAGTTCTAGTTAATGCATTGTGTGTACGTGGAAAGTTTGTGGTTGTTTATTTCTATGGGGGATGTATCAGGTGTGTGTGCTTGTGTTTATCGTGCCTACATACAGATATAGGCGACACTATTGCATCCATTACTGTGTGGTAACTGGTGTAATAATGTTAGCTACAGATGTATGTGTGGGGGCCAGTGGTCCCTTAATATCAGGACTGAGGGTGCACCTGCCCCCCAAGTACAAATTAACCAGCCAGCCCCTGGGGATGGGGGAGAAGGAAGTGAGAGAATGGGAGTGTCGGGGAGAGAGAATGAGGGAAGGGAGAGTGAATAATACAGCATCACAGCATCAATGGTGACGCTATTAGACAATCATTATAATATACATTTTTTAGTGATGTCATTTGATGTAGAAATATTTTTTTTATGTGTCCCGGTTTTTAATTTTGAACATCTGGTCACCCTAGCACAACAGCCAATAATAAAAATAATATTCAGCACTTACATGGAGCAATTATAAGGAGCGGTTATATGGAGGAGTTATAGGGAGAGGTTATATTCAATAATAGGAGGAGTTATCGGGAGCGGTTATATGGAGTGATAGGAGCAGTTATATGGAGTGATAGGAGCAGTTATATGGAGTGATAGGAGCGGTTATATGGAGGGATAGGAGCGGTTATATGGAGGGATAGGAGCGGTTATATGGAGTGATAGGAGCGGTTATATGGATTGATTGGAGCGGTTATATGGAGGGGTTATATGGATTGATTGGAGCGGTTATATGGAGGGATAGGAGCGGTAGGAGCGGTTATATGGAGAGATTGGAGCGGTTATATGGAGAGATTGGAGCGGTTATATGGAGGGATTATATGGATTGATTGGAGCGGTTATATGGAGGGATAGGAGCGGTTATATGGAGGGATAGGAGCGGTTATATGGAGGGATAGGAGCGGTTATATGGAGTGATGGGAGCGGTTATATGGAGGGATAGGACCGGTTATATGGAGTGATTGGAGCGGTTATATGGAGCGGTTATATGGAGGGGTAGGAGCGGTAGGAGCGGTTATATGGAGAGATTGGAGCGGTTATATGGAGAGATTGGAGCGGTTATATGGAGGGATTATATGGATTGATTGGAGCGGTTATATGGAGGGATAGGAGCGGTTATATGGAGGGATAGGAGCGGTTATATGGAGGGATAGGAGCGGTTATATGGAGTGATGGGAGCGGTTATATGGAGGGATAGGACCGGTTATATGGAGTGATTGGAGCGGTTATATGGAGGGGTTATATGGCGCGATTAGAGTGGTTATATGGAGTGATGGGAGCGGTTATATGGAGAGGAGCATCGGATTTTAAAGCAGCAATCCATATTGGTCTTACCCTTTCCAATGCAGTTTTTATTTTTTAAATCCAAAGCTCTGTTCAGGAGATATTAGTGTTTGAAATATTAGGTGTCAGGGATGTTTAAAACTGAGCTCTCCCCGCAGACTATCGCAGTCTAAACCTCAGATCCTAGAACTTGAGAAACACAGGATTTTTACCACTAAAAACCCATTGCTCAGACAGCGTGATACTAACATCAAACTCATATCAGCTTTTGAGGACCTTGCCACTTCAAAATAAAATATCATCGGAAAGGGCAAAAAGAGAAATCTTCCAGGAAGTATAAACAAAAGGGCTATCAGCGCTGACTGCAACTTTAGCACCTTTGCAAAGCATTGTTTGCCCCCTCTGGCAGCAAATGGGTTAAAATGAGCGGAGCAGCTGCAGAAGGTGTAATAAAAGAGAATAAAATAATAAAAAAACAAAGAAAAAAATAACAAGATGAATGGGATCGAACACATGGAATGAGGTGACTGCCCACTTTACATGTTTAGTCACCACACCACTGTGCTACAACCCCAACTTGAAGTAATCTGGCACTAAAACTGTATTTATCGTCTGTTTCTGTTACATCACATGCACAGTTCAGGGTTCATTGCAGCTGGAACAAAAACAAGGCGCTCGGTTATAAAATACTTTCTTTGCACTGCTACGTTTCAGGTTAATTCTCTTAATGCCAGTGGGGTCAGTAACCCATTGCTTTACAAAAGGACACACAACATCGGGTGGCCGGACAGTCCCGGATTTACTGCACATGTCCCGGTGTCCTGACAATTATTGGAAAATGTTACAAATGTCCCGGTTTTGGCTGCATAAGAGGAGGAGGGGCCAGGATCATCAGGGGGCGGGGCCAGGATCATCAGAGGGCGGGGCCAGGATCACCAGGGGCGGGGTCAGGATCTGCAGGACCTGAGCTGCTGTGCAAGAAATCTGAAGAGAGAAACATGCAGCTGCAGTTACAGCCACAGGGGGCGCTGCATGGCTGCTCCTCATAGAGCTGCTTCATGTGGGACAGTGTGTGTAGGTCAGTCTGTGTGTGTTTATGCAGAACAGTGGTTGTGTGTCTGTGCAGGTCAGTGGCTGTGTGAGAGAGTGTTGTGCAGGTCAGGGTGTGTCTCTGTCTGTGTGTTTGTTTTTTTAGTTCTAGTTAATGCATTGTGTGTACGTGGAAAGTGTGGGGTTGTTTATTTCTATGGGGGATGTATCAGGTGTGTGTGCTTGTGTTTATCGTGCCTACATACAGATATAGGCGACACTATTGCATCCATTACTGTGTGGTAACTGGTGTAATAATGTTAGCTACAGATGTATGTGTGGGGGCCAGTGGTCCCTTAATATCAGGACTGAGGGTGCACCTGCCCCCCAAGTACAAATTAACCAGCCAGCCCCTGGGGAGGGGGGAGAAGGGAGTGAGAGAATGGGAGTGTCGGGGAGAGAGAATGAGGGAAGGGAGAGTGAATAATACAGCATCACAGCATCACAGCATCAATGGTGACGCTATTAGACAATCATTATAATATACATTTTTTAGTGATGTCATTTGATGTAGAAATATTTTTTTTATGTGTCCCGGTTTTTAATTTTGAACATCTGGTCACCCTAGCACAACAGCCAATAATAAAAATAATATTCAGCACTTACATGGAGCAATTATAAGGAGCGGTTATATGGAAGAGTTATAGGGAGAGGTTATATTCAATAATAGGAGGAGTTATCGGGAGCGGTTATATGGAGTGATAGGAGCAGTTATATGGAGTGATAGGAGCAGTTATATGGAGTGATAGGAGCGGTTATATGGAGGGATAGGAGCGGTTATATGGAGTGATAGGAGCGGTTATATGGAGTGATAGGAGCGGTTATATGGATTGATTGGAGCGGTTATATGGAGGGGTTATATGGATTGATTGGAGCGGTTATATGGAGGGATAGGAGCGGTAGGAGCGGTTATATGGAGAGATTGGAGCGGTTATATGGAGAGATTGGAGCGGTTATATGGAGGGATTATATGGATTGATTGGAGCGGTTATATGGAGGGATAGGAGCGGTTATATGGAGGGATAGGAGCGGTTATATGGAGGGATAGGAGCGGTTATATGGAGGGATAGGAGCAGTTATATGGAGTGATGGGAGCGGTTATATGGAGTGATGGGAGCGGTTATATGGAGGGATAGGACCGGTTATATGGAGTGATTGGAGCGGTTATATGGAGCGGTTATATGGAGGGATAGGAGCGGTAGGAGCGGTTATATGGAGAGATTGGAGCGGTTATATGGAGAGATTGGAGCGGTTATATGGAGGGATTATATGGATTGATTGGAGCGGTTATATGGAGGGATAGGAGCGGTTATATGGAGTGATGGGAGCGGTTATATGGAGGGATAGTACCGGTTATATGGAGTGATTGGAGCGGTTATATGGAGGGGTTATATGGCGCGATTAGAGTGGTTATATGGAGTGATAGGAGCGGTTATATGGAGAGGAGCATCGGATTTTAAAGCAGCAATCCATATTGGTCTTACCCTTTCCAATGCAGTTTTTATTTTTTAAATCCAAAGCTCTGTTCAGGAGATATTAGTGTTTGAAATATTAGATGTCAGGGATGTTTAAAACTGAGCTCTCCCCGCAGACTATCGCAGTCTAAACCTCAGAACCTAGAACTTGAGAAACACAGGATTTTTACCACTAAAAACCCATTGCTCAGACAGCGTGATACTAACATCAAACTCATATCAGCTTTTGAGGAGCTTGCCACTTCAAAATAAAATATTATCGGAAAGGGCAAGAAGAGAAATCTTCCAGGAAGTATAAACAAAAGGGCTATCAGCGCTGACTGCAACTTTAGCACCTTTGCAAAGCATTGTTTGCCCCCTCTGGCAGCAAATGGGTTAAAATGAGCGGAGCAGCTGCAGAAGGTGTAATAAAAGAGAATAAAATAATAAAAAAACAAAGAAAAAAATAACAAGATGAATGGGATCGAACACATGGAATGAGGTGACTGCCCACTTTACATGTTTAGTCACCACACCACTGTGCTACAACCCCAACTTGAAGTACTTTGGCACTAAAACTGTATTTATCGTCTGTTTCTGTTACATCACATGCACAGTTCAGGGTTCATTGCAGCTGCAACAAAAACAAGGCGCTCGGTTATAAAATACTTTCTTTGCACTGCTACGTTTCAGGTTAACTCTCTTAATGCCAGAGGGGTCAGTAACCCATTGCTTTACAAAAAGACACACAACATCGGGTGGCCGGACAGTCCCGGATTTACTGCACATGTCCCGGTGTCCTGACAATTATTGGAAAATGTTACAAATGTCCCGGTTTTGGCTGCATAAGAGGAGGAGGGGCCAGGATCATCAGGGGGCGGGGCCAGGATCATCAGAGGGCGGGGCCAGGATCACCAGGGGCGGGGTCAGGATCTGCAGGACCTGAGCTGCTGTGCAAGAAATCTGAAGAGAGAAACATGCAGCTGCAGTTACAGCCACAGGGGGCGCTGCATGGCTGCTCCTCATAGAGCTGCTTCATGTGGGACAGTGTGTGTAGGTCAGTCTGTGTGTGTTTATGCAGAACAGTGGTTGTGTGTCTGTGCAGGTCAGTGGCTGTGTGAGAGAGTGTTGTGCAGGTCAGGGTGTGTCTCTGTCTGTGTGTTTGTTTTTTTAGTTCTAGTTAATGCATTGTGTGTACGTGGAAAGTTTGTGGTTGTTTATTTCTATGGGGGATGTATCAGGTGTGTGTGCTTGTGTTTATCGTGCCTACATACAGATATAGGCGACACTATTGCATCCATTACTGTGTGGTAACTGGTGTAATAATGTTAGCTACAGATGTATGTGTGGGGGCCAGTGGTCCCTTAATATCAGGACTGAGGGTGCACCTGCCCCCCAAGTACAAATTAACCAGCCAGCCCCTGGGGATGGGGGAGAAGGAAGTGAGAGAATGGGAGTGTCGGGGAGAGAGAATGAGGGAAGGGAGAGTGAATAATACAGCATCACAGCATCAATGGTGACGCTATTAGACAATCATTATAATATACATTTTTTAGTGATGTCATTTGATGTAGAAATATTTTTTTTATGTGTCCCGGTTTTTAATTTTGAACATCTGGTCACCCTAGCACAACAGCCAATAATAAAAATAATATTCAGCACTTACATGGAGCAATTATAAGGAGCGGTTATATGGAGGAGTTATAGGGAGAGGTTATATTCAATAATAGGAGGAGTTATCGGGAGCGGTTATATGGAGTGATAGGAGCAGTTATATGGAGTGATAGGAGCAGTTATATGGAGTGATAGGAGCGGTTATATGGAGGGATAGGAGCGGTTATATGGAGGGATAGGAGCGGTTATATGGAGTGATAGGAGCGGTTATATGGATTGATTGGAGCGGTTATATGGAGGGGTTATATGGATTGATTGGAGCGGTTATATGGAGGGATAGGAGCGGTAGGAGCGGTTATATGGAGAGATTGGAGCGGTTATATGGAGAGATTGGAGCGGTTATATGGAGGGATTATATGGATTGATTGGAGCGGTTATATGGAGGGATAGGAGCGGTTATATGGAGGGATAGGAGCGGTTATATGGAGGGATAGGAGCGGTTATATGGAGTGATGGGAGCGGTTATATGGAGGGATAGGACCGGTTATATGGAGTGATTGGAGCGGTTATATGGAGCGGTTATATGGAGGGGTAGGAGCGGTAGGAGCGGTTATATGGAGAGATTGGAGCGGTTATATGGAGAGATTGGAGCGGTTATATGGAGGGATTATATGGATTGATTGGAGCGGTTATATGGAGGGATAGGAGCGGTTATATGGAGGGATAGGAGCGGTTATATGGAGGGATAGGAGCGGTTATATGGAGTGATGGGAGCGGTTATATGGAGGGATAGGACCGGTTATATGGAGTGATTGGAGCGGTTATATGGAGGGGTTATATGGCGCGATTAGAGTGGTTATATGGAGTGATGGGAGCGGTTATATGGAGAGGAGCATCGGATTTTAAAGCAGCAATCCATATTGGTCTTACCCTTTCCAATGCAGTTTTTATTTTTTAAATCCAAAGCTCTGTTCAGGAGATATTAGTGTTTGAAATATTAGATGTCAGGGATGTTTAAAACTGAGCTCTCCCCGCAGACTATCGCAGTCTAAACCTCAGATCCTAGAACTTGAGAAACACAGGATTTTTACCACTAAAAACCCATTGCTCAGACAGCGTGATACTAACATCAAACTCATATCAGCTTTTGAGGACCTTGCCACTTCAAAATAAAATATCATCGGAAAGGGCAAAAAGAGAAATCTTCCAGGAAGTATAAACAAAAGGGCTATCAGCGCTGACTGCAACTTTAGCACCTTTGCAAAGCATTGTTTGCCCCCTCTGGCAGCAAATGGGTTAAAATGAGCGGAGCAGCTGCAGAAGGTGTAATAAAAGAGAATAAAATAATAAAAAAACAAAGAAAAAAATAACAAGATGAATGGGATCGAACACATGGAATGAGGTGACTGCCCACTTTACATGTTTAGTCACCACACCACTGTGCTACAACCCCAACTTGAAGTGCTCTGGCACTAAAACTGTATTTATCGTCTGTTTCTGTTACATCACATGCACAGTTCAGGGTTCATTGCAGCTGGAACAAAAACAAGGCGCTCGGTTATAAAATACTTTCTTTGCACTGCTACGTTTCAGGTTAATTCTCTTAATGCCAGAGGGGTCAGTAACCCATTGCTTTACAAAAGGACACACAACATCGGGTGGCCGGACAGTCCCGGATTTACTGCACATGTCCCGTGTCCTGACAATTATTGGAAAATGTTACAAATGTCCCGGTTTTGGCTGCATAAGAGGAGGAGGGGCCAGGATCATCAGGGGGCGGGGCCAGGATCATCAGAGGGCGGGGCCAGGATCACCAGGGGCGGGGTCAGGATCTGCAGGACATGAGCTGCTGTGCTAGAAATCTGAAGAGAGAAACATGCAGCTGCAGTTACAGCCACAGGGGGCGCTGCATGGCTGCTCCTCATAGAGCTGCTTCATGTGGGACAGTGTGTGTAGGTCAGTCTGTGTGTGTTTATGCAGAACAGTGGTTGTGTGTCTGTGCAGGTCAGTGGCTGTGTGAGAGATTGTTGTGCAGGTCAGGGTGTGTCTCTGTCTGTGTGTTTGTTTTTTTAGTTCTAGTTAATGCATTGTGTGTACGTGGAAAGTGTGGGGTTGTTTATTTCTATGGTGGATGTATCAGGCGTGTGTGCTTGTGTTTATCGTGCCTACATACAGATATAGGCGACACTATTGCATCCATTACTGTGTGGTAACTGGTGTAATAATGTTAGCTACAGATGTATGTGTGGGGGCCAGTGGTCCCTTAATATCAGGACTGAGGGTGCACCTGCCCCCCAAGTACAAATTAACCAGCCAGCCCCTGGGGATGGGGGAGAAGGGAGTGAGAGAATGGGAGTGTCGGGGAGAGAGAATGAGGGAAGGGAGAGTGAATAATACAGCATCACAGCATCAATGGTGACGCTATTAGACAATCATTATAATATACATTTTTTAGTGATGTCATTTGATGTAGAAATATTTTTTTTATGTGTCCCGGTTTTTAATTTTGAACATCTGGTCACCCTAGCACAACAGCCAATAATAAAAATAATATTCAGCACTTACATGGAGCAATTATAAGGAGCGGTTATATGGAGGAGTTATAGGGAGAGGTTATATTCAATAATAGGAGGAGTTATCGGGAGCGGTTATATGGAGTGATAGGAGCAGTTATATGGAGTGATAGGAGCAGTTATATGGAGTGATAGGAGCGGTTATATGGAGGGATAGGAGCGGTTATATGGAGGGATAGGAGCGGTTATATGGAGTGATAGGAGCGGTTATATGGATTGATTGGAGCGGTTATATGGAGGGGTTATATGGATTGATTGGAGCGGTTATATGGAGGGATAGGAGCGGTAGGAGCGGTTATATGGAGAGATTGGAGCGGTTATATGGAGAGATTGGAGCGGTTATATGGAGGGATTATATGGATTGATTGGAGCGGTTATATGGAGGGATAGGAGCGGTTATATGGAGGGATAGGAGCGGTTATATGGAGGGATAGGAGCGGTTATATGGAGTGATGGGAGCGGTTATATGGAGGGATAGGACCGGTTATATGGAGTGATTGGAGCGGTTATATGGAGCGGTTATATGGAGGGGTAGGAGCGGTAGGAGCGGTTATATGGAGAGATTGGAGCGGTTATATGGAGAGATTGGAGCGGTTATATGGAGGGATTATATGGATTGATTGGAGCGGTTATATGGAGGGATAGGAGCGGTTATATGGAGGGATAGGAGCGGTTATATGGAGGGATAGGAGCGGTTATATGGAGTGATGGGAGCGGTTATATGGAGGGATAGGACCGGTTATATGGAGTGATTGGAGCGGTTATATGGAGGGGTTATATGGCGCGATTAGAGTGGTTATATGGAGTGATGGGAGCGGTTATATGGAGAGGAGCATCGGATTTTAAAGCAGCAATCCATATTGGTCTTACCCTTTCCAATGCAGTTTTTATTTTTTAAATCCAAAGCTCTGTTCAGGAGATATTAGTGTTTGAAATATTAGATGTCAGGGATGTTTAAAACTGAGCTCTCCCCGCAGACTATCGCAGTCTAAACCTCAGATCCTAGAACTTGAGAAACACAGGATTTTTACCACTAAAAACCCATTGCTCAGACAGCGTGATACTAACATCAAACTCATATCAGCTTTTGAGGACCTTGCCACTTCAAAATAAAATATCATCGGAAAGGGCAAAAAGAGAAATCTTCCAGGAAGTATAAACAAAAGGGCTATCAGCGCTGACTGCAACTTTAGCACCTTTGCAAAGCATTGTTTGCCCCCTCTGGCAGCAAATGGGTTAAAATGAGCGGAGCAGCTGCAGAAGGTGTAATAAAAGAGAATAAAATAATAAAAAAACAAAGAAAAAAATAACAAGATGAATGGGATCGAACACATGGAATGAGGTGACTGCCCACTTTACATGTTTAGTCACCACACCACTGTGCTACAACCCCAACTTGAAGTGCTCTGGCACTAAAACTGTATTTATCGTCTGTTTCTGTTACATCACATGCTCAGTTCAGGGTTCATTGCAGCTGGAACAAAAACAAGGCGCTCGGTTATAAAATACTTTCTTTGCACTGCTACGTTTCAGGTTAATTCTCTTAATGCCAGTGGGGTCAGTAACCCATTGCTTTACAAAAGGACACACAACATCGGGTGGCCGGACAGTCCCGGATTTACTGCACATGTCCCGTGTCCTGACAATTATTGGAAAATGTTACAAATGTCCCGGTTTTGGCTGCATAAGAGGAGGAGGGGCCAGGATCATCAGGGGGCGGGGCCAGGATCATCAGAGGGCGGGGCCAGGATCACCAGGCGCGGGGTCAGGATCTGCAGGACATGAGCTGCTGTGCTAGAAATCTGAAGAGAGAAACATGCAGCTGCAGTTACAGCCACAGGGGGCGCTGCATGGCTGCTCCTCATAGAGCTGCTTCATGTGGGACAGTGTGTGTAGGTCAGTCTGTGTGTGTTTATGCAGAACAGTGGTTGTGTGTCTGTGCAGGTCAGTGGCTGTGTGAGAGATTGTTGTGCAGGTCAGGGTGTGTCTCTGTCTGTGTGTTTGTTTTTTTAGTTCTAGTTAATGCATTGTGTGTACGTGGAAAGTGTGGGGTTGTTTATTTCTATGGTGGATGTATCAGGCGTGTGTGCTTGTGTTTATCGTGCCTACATACAGATATAGGCGACACTATTGCATCCATTACTGTGTGGTAACTGGTGTAATAATGTTAGCTACAGATGTATGTGTGGGGGCCAGTGGTCCCTTAATATCAGGACTGAGGGTGCACCTGCCCCCCAAGTACAAATTAACCAGCCAGCCCCTGGGGAGGGGGGAGAAGGGAGTGAGAGAATGGGAGTGTCGGGGAGAGAGAATGAGGGAAGGGAGAGTGAATAATACAGCATCACAGCATCAATGGTGACGCTATTAGACAATCATTATAATACACATTTTTTAGTGATGTCATTTGATGTAGAAATATTTTTTTTATGTGTCCCGGTTTTTAATTTTGAACATCTGGTCACCCTAGCACAACAGCCAATAATAAAAATAATATTCAGCACTTACATGGAGCAATTATAAGGAGCGGTTATATGGAGGAGTTATAGGGAGAGGTTATATTCAATAATAGGAGGAGTTATCGGGAGCGGTTATATGGAGTGATAGGAGCAGTTATATGGAGTGATAGGAGCAGTTATATGGAGTGATAGGAGCGGTTATATGGAGGGATAGGAGCGGTTATATGGAGTGATAGGAGCGGTTATATGGAGTGATAGGAGCGGTTATATGGATTGATTGGAGCGGTTATATGGAGGGGTTATATGGATTGATTGGAGCGGTTATATGGAGGGATAGGAGCGGTAGGAGCGGTTATATGGAGAGATTGGAGTGGTTATATGGAGAGATTGGAGCGGTTATATGGAGGGATTATATGGATTGATTGGAGCGGTTATATGGAGGGATAGGAGCGGTTATATGGAGGGATAGGAGCGGTTATATGGAGGGATAGGAGCGGTTATATGGAGGGATAGGAGCAGTTATATGGAGTGATGGGAGCGGTTATATGGAGTGATGGGAGCGGTTATATGGAGGGATAGGACCGGTTATATGGAGTGATTGGAGCGGTTATATGGAGCGGTTATATGGAGGGATAGGAGCGGTAGGAGCGGTTATATGGAGAGATTGGATCGGTTATATGGAGAGATTGGAGCGGTTATATGGAGGGATTATATGGATTGATTGGAGCGGTTATATGGAGGGATAGGAGCGGTTATATGGAGGGATAGGAGCGGTTATATGGAGGGATAGGAGCGGTTATATGGAGTGATGGGAGCGGTTATATGGAGGGATAGGACCGGTTATATGGAGTGATTGGAGCGGTTATATGGAGGGGTTATATGGCGCGATTAGAGTGGTTATATGGAGTGATAGGAGCGGTTATATGGAGAGGAGCATCGGATTTTAAAGCAGCAATCCATATTGGTCTTACCCTTTCCAATGCAGTTTTTATTTTTTAAATCCAAAGCTCTGTTCAGGAGATATTAGTGTTTGAAATATTAGATGTCAGGGATGTTTAAAACTGAGCTCTCCCCGCAGACTATCGCAGTCTAAACCTCAGATCCTAGAACTTGAGAAACACAGGATTTTTACCACTAAAAACCCATTGCTCAGACAGCGTGATACTAACATCAAACTCATATCAGCTTTTGAGGAGCTTGCCACTTCAAAATAAAATATCATCGGAAAGGGCAAGAAGAGAAATCTTCCAGGAAGTATAAACAAAAGGGCTATCAGCGCTGACTGCAACTTTAGCACCTTTGCAAAGCATTGTTTGCCCCCTCTGGCAGCAAATGGGTTAAAATGAGCGGAGCAGCTGCAGAAGGTGTAATAAAAGAGAATAAAATAATAAAAAAACAAACAAAAAAATAACAAGATGAATGGGATCGAACACATGGAATGAGGTGACTGCCCACTTTACATGTTTAGTCACCACACCACTGTGCTACAACCCCAACTTGAAGTACTCTGGCACTAAAACTGTATTTATCGTCTGTTTCTGTTACATCACATGCACAGTTCAAGGTTCATTGCAGCTGGAACAAAAACAAGGCGCTCGGTTATAAAATACTTTCTTTGCACTGCTACGTTTCAGGTTAACTCTCTAAATGCCAGTGGGGTCAGTAACCCATTGCTTTACAAAAGGACACACAACATCGGGTGGCCGGACATTCCCGGATTTACTGCACATGTCCCGGTGTCCTGACAATTATTGGAAAATGTTACAAATGTCCCGGTTTTGGCTGCATAAGAGGAGGAGGGGCCAGGATCATCAGGGGGCGGGGCCAGGATCATCAGAGGGCGGGGCCAGGATCATCAAATGCCGGGGCCCGGATCACCAGGGGGCGGGGTCAGGATTTGCAGGACATGAGCTGCTGTGCTAGAAATCTGAAGAGAGAAACATGCAGCTGCAGTTACAGCCACAGGGGGCGCTGCATGGCTGCTCCTCATAGAGCTGCTTCATGTGGGACAGTGTGTGTAGGTCAGTCTGTGTGTGTTTATGCAGAACAGTGGTTGTGTGTCTGTGCAGGTCAGTGGCTGTGTGAGAGAGTGTTGTGCAGGTCAGGGTGTGTCTCTGTCTTTGTTTTTTTAGTTCTAGTTAACGCATTGTGTGTACGTGGAAATTGTGGGGTTGTTTATTTCTATGGGGGATGTATCAGGTGTGTGTGCTTGTGTTTATCGTGCCTACATACAGATATAGGCGACACTATTGCATCCATTACTGTGTGGTAACTGGTGTAATAATGTTAGCTACAGATGTATGTGTGGGGGCCAGTGGTCTGAGGGTGCACCTGCCCCCTATCAGGACTGAGGGTGCACCTGCCCCCCAAGTACAAATTAACCAGCCAGCCCCTGGGGAGGGGGGAGAAGGGAGTGAGAGAATGGGAGTGTCGGGGAGAGAGAATGAGGGAAGGGAGAGTGAATAATACAGCATCAATGGTGACGCAATTAGACAATCATTATAATATACATTTTTTAGTGATGTCATTTGATGTATACTGTAAATATTTTTTTTTATGTGTCCCGGTTTTTAATTTTGAAAATCTGGTCTCCCTATGTTTATTGCACAGTAACTTCTTCTTTTAATACAGTTAACTATAATCAACTGTTTAAAGAATGACACAAACTACTGTATTTTAAAAGTGCTCTAATATAAAGATTGTTACCTTTATTGCTTGCACTGAGGCACACGGCACACTGATGGACACACAACACACTAACAGACACTGAATCACAAATAGCACACTGACATAGCAAACTGTAACTGACACATTTACACACAAACACACACAGCATACTGGCACACTGACTCAGACTGACTGAAACACACACAGCAAAATTGACACACACACGCACAACACACACACAGCAAACTGACACACAAACACAGCAAATTGACAAACACAGCAAACTGACACAAATTCACACCGCATACCTTCCAACAGCAGCACATAGTAACTCACCCCCCTGGTGACATGGAGAGCAGGGGCGGACAGAGCTCTGCAGCTCTCTAACTCAGTTCTGCCCCCAGCCTCTGCTGCCTGCTCTCTCTGCAATTCCTCCCCACCCTTACTCCTACCATCCTTTCCGCTCACAGCTCCAGATCCAGCTTTGATGTTGTGCTGTGATCCCAACTCACCGTCAGGAGTGGGCCTGCCGGCAAGCGGTTATTAAGGGGCGGAAGAGGAAGGGGGCCCTGACTTCTGTGGTCATTGGCTAGACGGCTGGGCCAAATGTCCCTGCTCTCCCCCTTTCAGCACCCCTTAGCGAGCCTCCCAAGAACATGGCCCGGGGCTGCCCAGGCAATAGCTATGCCCCTGGTTGAAGTGGATATATTACCTATACCTTATGTATTTACGTTTGCCTTTTCTTGGCATTTTGCCCTCCAAATTAAAAAGGCGTTCATGATTTCTTCAGCTCGTGTTTGTGATAATGTTTGCTGCAGGATGCAGACAATGTGGATTTACTATACCTGAAGCACCATCTGTAATCTTCCTTGCCATCTGGTGTTATTCCCACTAAGACCGATTTCCCCGATCTGAACGTGTTTCTGAAGGAGTTCAAAAAGCTTTTCTCTATGTCCAGTATGGTGATGGCTCTCTGTGGGATAATGTGAATATACACATCATATTGCTCCGATTCTAAAGTCTTGCACATTTGTCACTGGCTGTTATGTCTTATAATGGACAAACAGAGCTTGCCATACATAGAATCACAGTGTAGGGAAACCTCATTGGCCTCTCTTGTCTTTCATAGTATACTTGAAGCACTATACACTATCATTCGATCTATGTGGAACTATTTTCTTAGAGTAAAAAGCAGGACCACATTTATCAATATTTTGCGATGTTAAAGCTTCTCTATTTCAATCTGAAACTCACCAGCCCTTTTATCCCCTGCATCCCATTTCCAACTCTCTGTCCATGAAATGTCTATGGATTGACTATATAACCTCTGCTTTTAATGTAACCATGTATTGTTATAACTCTGTGCCCAGGACATACCTGAAAACAAGAGGTAACTCTCAATGTATTACTTCCTGGTAAACATTTTTATAAATAAATATTAATAAATCAATGAAAAGGAAATCACATTCAAAGCTTCTGAAATATAAAACTATATATCATGTTTATATAATATACAATACATTTTATATATACGGTACTTTTCCAGAAACACTACAGGATCTTTGAACTACGGTGTGTAAAAAATATACAACCATTCTACGTATATATGTTATATGGAATTTCCTTATCTATGTATCATAGGCTCTACATTACCTGCAGCTTCCAGATGCCTTTACTTTCTTGAGCGATCTTGCTCACGGTTTCTCCCATCAATGCTATAAGCATGTTAAGCAGGAGGATGTACGTTAAAATGACATATATAACAAGCAAAAACACAAATACGGGCTTAAATTTGTAGTTCTCTGTGAACTCCAGGTCTCCCATCCCAATGGCAAACTTGAACAGTTCTTGGCAGGTGTAATACAGGTTGTTGTAAGAAGAAGGCCCAGGTTTGCAGCAGCGTTTTGACGTACTCTCAGTTTCAGTTTTAATTTCTCCGTCTTCAATGAGAGTCACCAGAGCTTTGGAGGAATGAAGAAGTATCAGAAGATAGATTGCAATGCATACGAATCTTGAATACTGTGTGTGTGTGTGTGTGTGTGTGTGTGTGTGTGTGTGTGTGTGTGTGTGTGTGTGTGTGTGTGTGTGTGTGTGTGTGTGTGTGTGTGTGTGTGTGTGTGTGTGTGTGTGTGTGTGTGTGTGTGTGTGTGTGTGTGCTTGGGTTAGAAGAGGGAGTGATATGGATAATTTATTAAGGTCAAGCTTAAAAAGTATTCTAGTCTCAGAGTAGCAATCCATGCCATTTTCTGATCCTCGTCTTCTAAGATGAAAACAATTGATCACATTTCACATATGTACAACTCTCGAATTCTAGTCAATGTTTATATTTAACAATGCAAATATAACAAGGCCAGGAATAAAGAATGAGTATTTAGAGCATATCAAACTTTTTGAAAGAGACATGCACCGCATTAGCTTATAGTGTGTTGCAAAATCCAGCACGCCCAGAGAGATGGGGTCAGCCAGGCCTGGTTCCCCAACGGGGATTGAGATACCAGTCTCCGCTGCTTCTGCCCTGTCCCTCTCCGTAATACTAAAATCAAATACCAGCTGGGAAGCTTTGTGATTAAAGGCAACTTATGTTTTATTTATTGGTCTATCGGTAAACCATGTTTCCCGAACCAATAGGACAATGACCAATAGGACCCCATGGCATACAGGAGGTGTCAGTGTACAGCAGTTTAGAGTTAACTTTTACAGTATCCTATAGACATACCTGGTACTGTACGTCACGGGTGCTAGCACGCATGGGGCCCTTGCAACCTACCAGGTATGTTATGCCTATTTTGCCCGTTCTCTCCTGGAGATTGCATTCTGCGATTAAAACGAAATTGGAGGGAACTCCACTTTCATTATTCGTCATCAGGGGGCTGGCCACAGCCAAGTGTTTGCTACCAAAGCCATCACATGGTCACAAAACTCAGAGTGCCACCAGTCGTACGGCACCAAAAAGGTTTCATGGTAATGTTAGGACATGCCCCATATTAACACCTTGGAGGCCTGTTAGACACACCTGGCTGGCCACTTTGGCTGCTAAATAGGTATAGTATAGTTATTATGCATGCTGATGTATTTAAGGCTGGCATTAAGCTCAGCTTCTCTATGTACAGGATATATAGTCTCTATTTTGTGGCCATTATATACATAGTCAAGCTAGCCATATTGCCTGCCTGTGAGATTTTTGTAGCATGACGTAGATTTCACAAGTAATTTTTTTTTGCACAGGGATAAAATAGGTTTTTCTTTTCCAAATCCTTACGGAAAAGAAAAAGGTTTACTGTTAATTAAAAAATGGTATTGAGTTTCATTTGAATTTTTGTTTATTATCAAATAAGTCTCTATGGGGGTAATGCCCTAAAGTCTCCTGAATGAAAAAACTTTTGCTGAACATTTATCAAAAAAAGAACTCCAATTTCTTTCAAAAGGATATTTTTTTATTATAATGGTGTTGTTTATTTTGCTAATTTTACCCCAGTTTTGCAGTTGAGAGACTTTAATAAATGGACCCTTGTGTAGTCTCAGTGGCATAATTATGCCGTAAAGGGCCCCCGGCCAACGTCGCGGCATAATGACGTTGCGGCATCATGTGCCATCGCATCGCCATGACGACGCAGCGTCTAATGATGCCATGACATCAATGAAGGAGGCTGCTCTGTTACAGAGGTCACGCTCTCTCCCCCAGCAATCAGTTTCATTGCTGTGGGGAAGAGTGCTGGGCCTCTGTTACTGCTTGGGAGAATTCCTTGTTCCCCCCTATCGAGCTGGGGTCCCCGGGATTTTTTGCCTTGATGCATACGGAGCAGATTTTTTGCTCCAGAATTGCCCCACTTTTGCCTGGATACATATACCCCGTTGTCTTTGATAAATCTGGTGCTGCTTTTTGCTCCATTTTTGCAGCCGGGCAACTCCTGTTCTAACATAGGAGAGCTAAGAGTTATCCCGAGCCCGGGAATAATGTTTTCTAGGGGCATGAAATGTGAATAAAGAAACGAAATCAGTAGGAAGTTTACCTGCTGCAAATCCAAAAAGAAATAGCATGTAGACAAACATGAAGCGGAGCAAGTCTCTTATAATCATCTGTAAAACAGAAAACATCAGCATTTTACATCTACCGAGCCTCATTCTGTGAAGTCCCTTCCCAATGCTAGAGAAAATGTGAGTTCATTTGAAAGGAGTTAATCTCTTCTGTAGCACTGGAAAGCAGCTTCACATAATTTCTAAGTAGGGGCCTTAAAGAAGTAAACCTGGACCTACTGGTAAAACACATTATTTTAGAATCATCATTTAAATAGTCCCAATGGTCCAGTGTGCCGTATTATTTCTCCGTCTCCGTTCTCCCTCCGATTCCCACCACTGCTTAGACTCCCACAATCACTTGGGCTTGCTTCATTAAGGGATAAATGTATCAAAAGAGAGTGCAGGCATCCAAGGTAAGTATCAAAAGTAGATTGTGACACATACAAGTGTAATAAAAACACTTACATATAAGGCATGCATTTGTCAGCTGTATTCAATACACCGATGCCCAACATGTGATTGCGCTGGACGAGGTTAGGGGACGATTCGACAAACCCACCGTTTGTTGTGCTTTTAGTCCCCCTCTTTTATATACCTCTATGTGTTTCACTGATGGAATTTTGCCCTAGCTGGGCTTCTGATGTACATCAACACGCTTGACTGGCACGCCTCCAAGCACCATAGCTGACCTATACGCGTTTCGCAAATTTCTTCTTCTTCAGGGGTTGAATTTGCCAGTGTTACTTTGTACCATAAATAGAATGTATCCTAAAAATTGGTTTTATATTGCATATACTATTAAACCAATTTAAATGATCATATTTGTGTTCTTTGTTATAACCATGTACTGGATAAGATAATAATAATTTACAGACGTGCCATAAGTAAAAGACGAAACACGTAAAGTTAATTACCGCTTGATTTATATACTTTGTCTTAGATGTTCACAATCTCAAAATAGATACTATCAATGTAGATACTTATAACAAATACTAAAAGAGAAATTGATAATTTAAAAAAACTGAGTAATTACCAAGCAGTCCAACTATGGCAGGTGGTGGTATGGAACACTGATCCAGCGCAAAAATGCTGGTTAGCAATAGAATCCCAATACACTAAAACGCCTTCACTGCTAATGTCCCTCTAGGCACCGGACAAGAAAGATGTGCAGGCAAGAATGTTTGAGCTAGGGTCGATAAGATTTACATGGGAGATCTGAAGCAAGACAAATGGTAAATTGAATCTT
Organism: Ascaphus truei; assembly: GCF_040206685.1. Taxonomy (NCBI): domain Eukaryota; kingdom Metazoa; phylum Chordata; class Amphibia; order Anura; family Ascaphidae; genus Ascaphus; species Ascaphus truei. Next base: position 63,212,117 of record NC_134485.1, read on the forward strand.
GTGTCCTCCGTTTCACAACTCACCCTGCTTTTCAATAACCCAAATATCCCTCCAGGATGCGACTACAAACAATTTGATCAATTTAAAGCTAAAAATATTAGACCAATTGCTGACCTATAATACAATGGGAAATGTTCTCGTTTCCAAGAGCTTAGAACCAGGTATGAGGCACCATACTTGAGTATGTTTAAATTTCTTACAAAAAAAACTCCAAAATTAGAATTCGCTTCTCTTATAAGCTTTGAACTATTATATAGGAGAGAGAGTTATCAAAAAGGTTTGATTACCAGAATATATGCTGGAATGGAGGCTTCGGTCGACTTGTCTGATCATGATTATATGCTCAAATGGGCGGCTGACTTAAATATACAAATTGACAGGGAAGATTGGGAGGATTTATGGGAGTTTGCTGGAAAAACTTCCATATGCACAACCATTAAAGAAAATATATATAAAATTCTATTCTATTGGTACCTCACTCCAAGTCGATTGAGACAAATCTACCCTCTGGTGTCTGATCTGTGCTGGAGGGGCTGCGGGCAAAGAGGTGATATTGTCCATATCTGGTGGACATGTCGTGCAATACAGAAATATTGGATCACTATTCAAACTATTAGAGATAACGGATGTGTCCATTCCTTTGGACCCCCTGATTTTTTGGTTAGCAAAGCCAGTGGAGGATATTGGTCGCCCTTTGAGACGACTGATATCATTTATTCTGACAGCAGCTAGATGTGCCGTGGCAGCCTCTTGAAAGAAGATAGCTCCAACCTCAAGACAAACTGTAGAGAAAAGAATAAACGAGGTGGTGCTGATGGAAAAACTGACAGCTTTCTTGAAGCAGTCAACTGACGAATTTTATAAAACATGGGACCCATGGTTGGGTCGGTGAATGGACTTAACAAGAGATTTGTAATTGCATTTGGCGAATAATGGAGGGTCATTTCCCTTCCCTCCTCCCTCCTGTCAATAAATATAGGATAATGATCAGGTGTTACTAAGTAATATTCACTGTTTTCTCTATTTTCCTATACTCTTTGAAAAATATTGCTATATTGTATTTTTCTTCTTTGATGTCAAAGTCTTGATGTTGGTTATTTTATGCGTACACAATAAAAATATTTGAAACAAAAAAAACTGAATTAATTATATAAGATCATTAAAACCTTTTGGTATTTTGGTTTGTAAAAAATGTATTCAAAATGTTTGTTCTCCTCTTGGTGGTTTGAGGTTTGGTACACATTTCCTATAATACCCTGCTAAGCCCAAGAATGCTCTCTCACCTAATTTTTTGTCACTGTCACTGGACAATCCATCAGCACCTGCACCTTGCTACTGTACATCCAGGCTTTATTTGTCCATTGCTATGTATATAGCCTAAGTAATTATTTTTACTTCTCCCGATTGAGCATTTTGCTGGATTGGCAGTTAGACCTTACTTTGTAAGGAATCTTAACACTGCCGACACTGTAGCCAAATGTGTTTCCTAATCTGTGGAATAGATGATTACACCATGAAGGTAGGCTGCCATGTACAGGTGAACCCCGTTATAACACAGTGCTCGGGGTCCACATAATGAGACCACGTTATAACCGGGTTCGCGAAAAAATAAAAAATGGCCGTCACAATCAGGAGTTCCGTGTCCACAGAGGGGGAGTGTGTCTATGTCTGTCTCCGTGTGTATGTCTGTCTCTGTGTGTGTGTGTGTCTCCGTGTGTGTGACTGTCTCCGTGTGTGAAGGCGATGTAACTTAGCGGGAACTCGAGCAGGGATGAGGCCAGATGGAGGGAGGCATGAGGCAGCGAGCAGGGGACCGACCGGCGGGAGCAGTGAGCAGGGGACCGGCGGAGGCAGCGAGCAGGGGAACGACTGGCAGGGGCAGTGAGCAGGGGACCAGAGGAAGCCGTGAGCAGGGGACCGGCGGGGGTCGTGAGCAGGAGAACAGAGGAGGCAGTGAGCAGGGGACCGGAGAAGGCAGCGAGCAGGCGACGACTGGTGGGGGCAGTGAGCAGGGGACCGACTGGCGGGGGCAGTGAGCAGGGGACTGGCGAGGGCAGCGACTTTGAAAAACTGGGCAGAGAATCTCATTCTGTCCGGAAGGAGATAGACAGTCATTCTGCTCCCGCGGCAAATAAGGTATTCTTAGGGTCACGTCAAAAGGTTATGGGGTTTTCAAGGTTTTACAGTCATAGTATGTGTGTGTGTGCGTGCGTGCATGTGTGCATGTGTGTGTGTGTGTGTGTAATAAAGCATTGGATATTTAAAAAAAATAGTAGGAGATGCTTTTAAAAAACAGGAGCCACGCTCAGGCCGCGTTGTAGCAGATCGCGCTATAACGGGGTTGAGCTGTATTTGTTATAGGGTAACATTATCTGATCAATAAGTCTCTGCAAGGTAGTGGCAGCACCAGGAAATCTAACACGAATGGTCTGAAAGTGGAACAGACCAAAGGGAGTGGTAAAAGTATGTATTATGTCTTTATTTATGTAGCGCCATTAATGTACATAGCGCTTCACAGCAGTAATACACGTGACAATCATATAGATAACAAATAATATAAGTAACACATAAAGGGGAGAAGTGCTTCAGACATAAAAGTAACATTTACTTCGAAGAGCTTACTATCTAATTGGTTGGTAGGAAGGATGTACAGAGACAGTAGGAAGGCATTCTGGTAAGTGCGTCTGCAAGGGGCCAAGGTTTATGTATGTGGTGCAAAACTATCACTCATAGAGCTACATATATACTTCATTAAGCAAGTGTGTTTTGAGTTGGGTCTTAAAGGTTCATATAGAGGGTGCTTGTCGGATATTGAGAGAAATGGCATTCTAGAGGTGTGGGGCAGTAAATGAGAAAGGCTTAAGGTGGGAGTGGGCTTTAGATACAAAAGGGGTAGAGAGAAGACATCCTTGAGCAGAACGCAAGAGTCGGATGGTGTATAGCGAAAAATTAGGGCTGAGATATAAGGATGAGAAGAAGAGTATAAAGCATTAAAAGTAAGTAGGAGAAATGAGTGTGAGATACGGGATTTTATCAAAAGCCAGGAGAGGGATTTCAGGAGGGGAGACGCGGAGACAGATTTAGGAAAGAGTAGAGTGATTGTGGCAGCAGCATTTAGATAGAATATAGGGGAGAAAGGTGAGAGGCAGTAAGGCCGGACAGCAGGAGGTTACAGTAGATGAGACGGGAGAGAATGAGGGTCTGTGTCAGAGTTTTTGCAGTCGAGCAACAGAGGAAAGGGTGTATCTTTGTAATACTGTGGAGGAAAAAACAACAGGTTTTTGCTACCTTTTGAATGTGAGAGGAGAATGTGAGAGAGGAGTTGAGTGTGACCCCTAGGCAGCGTGCTTGGGCTACTGGGTGAATGATAGTAGTCTTCATTACTCAATAGTCAAAGATCTTGACTCAGTAGTCAAAGTAATCTTTTCCTGCATTTTTTCTGCTAAAGTTATCCGGCAATATCCCTAGGCTAGGTCCCAGCTGCCTGCTACAGTTCGTGCTATGGCGTCCGCTGCAGGGACAAGAACCAACCCTCAATGGGGCCGGGCCCGCTACCTACCTTGGCCGGCGCGCTGTGCGGCCAGATTTTTCTGAAGACAGGAAAACTGTGCTCAGGACTTGCGACGGAGCGCTGGCCATGCCCCATGGTGGTTCAGCCAATGAGGACGAACCTTCCGGGTGATGTCATGACCATGCCCCCTGCCATGCCCCCATCACACACCCTTTCCCCCTGTAGCTCTGCACAGACCGGGGAACAGAGCTGCATGTGGCGCCAGCTTGGCAGGCGCATGTGTAGCGCCAGCACCGGGGCCGTAGCCTTAGTCAGATATAACGATGTGATATAATTGGCCTCCCCAGCAATTTATTAACTCTGGGCATGGGGTACGCGTCAAATTTAGCAATTGCATTTACTTTTCTAAAATTAATACAAAATCTTGTAGACCCATCAGGTTTCGGAACTAACATGATGGGGCAACACCATTCACTCCATGACCTCTCTACGACACCCAATTTGACCATGTTTTCCAGTTTTGTTTCTACTATTCCCTTTCATTTTTTAGGAATTCGGTAAGGTCTTTGCTTCGGTTCAGTTTCAACTTGATGTGCAATCAGAAGTATTTTACCTAGCAAAATAGAGAACACATTAAGAAACCATATTTTGTGCCTGTACTTTCTGTTCTAATGAAAGATTCTTTCCCATATGGACGCTCAGCCTTTTTTTTCGGGGGGGGGTTCTAAATAGAGGTTAGTCGGATCCAATCTCAATGGGCAATGTATTAAGTCATCATATCGCCAGTAGAGGTTCCTCGTATCAGCTGTTCTATTTGGGTGCAATCAACCTTGCCCCTGAGACACCATTTTTTCGAATAACCCTCTGGAGGACCACTTCTAACCTCCATAGGAATTCCAACAATTTCTCTCATCTTGTTAATACATTCCCTTAAACTGTAAGTAGAGGTCTTCCCTGCTCTCTGTGACTCTGAACATACTCTCTAGATCCTGCAGGTAATCAACAGGGGTGACGGCTTCTAACCCTTCTCTAACTGCTCTGATCCCCCATTCTTGCACCATTTGGGTGGCCTGTTCTATCCAGCTCTCAAAATAATCCTCTGAGCCTGGGGTGGGCCTCAACTCCTGAGAAAGTTCATAGCCGCTGATAGTAATTGTCCCCCTTTTGAGATTGCATGAACTTCACCACTAGCTTCCCAATGTCTGTCATGAGTGCCTCGCGAGACGTTGGGGGATTATCCATAGAGGATGTGGGGACAGTTGGGGCACATTTCACTTTGAAACTCTTCCATTGTTTTCCGCACTTTGGCTAGAAACTCTTTGATCATATCTACTGTACTGACATTAGCAAAGTCGCTAAGGCTAACAGGGGAACTATGCCATATATTGATATTCCACACAACATTCTCTTTCTTCCCTACTATACTGTCGGGTACCCGGCAGGATCAATATTTTCAGTACACACATGCAGTACAAATGCATTTTTGGTATCATAGTGTAACACTTTCCCCTTTATTTGTTCTCTTCCCCACACTTGAACTGTTTCAAGTACCTCGTTAATGACCATCTGTGTCAGGGATTCCCCGTTACTAAAAAGGTTTTATCACAATCTTGGCCTTCCCTGGTACACCAATCATTCAAATTTACCACACATCGCTAGGATAGGGGCCTGAGTCCATCACCCCTGTACCCCAAGAGAAACTGTTCAGCCAGAAAGGAATCAGGCTGGGATCAGACAACATAGCGGGACACATATCTTTGAGTAGCAGCACTTTATATATGATGAACACCGAAATTACATATCATGGCCCACATACCCGGAGGACCATGAACAATAATTATTATTGTTATAAAATTATTATTATTATAAAACAGAATAGTATGCACTTCGCTGTGCAGTGGTCCCACAGTGTCTCTTACTCAGTCCCGGTGGCCCAGGTGCTCACTAATGGGTCACTGTTGGTGCCAGCACAGTGTTGGAGCTTATGTGGAAGTATGGATGTGTTTATATATGCAGGCATGTTGCTTCGCAAAGAATGGGAGTAGCTGTGTACATTGCAAAGGATACTGAAGTGTCGTAGGGCCGATTCCCTGGAGGTGGTTACACTTGGTCTACTCACAGCTTCATGACCCCAGCTTGCACAGGTCCCCTTTTCTCAGATTGTGCACTCTCCAGCACCCGCTACCTCCGTACATGCTGTTCTGCTAGACTAGCAAGGCTGTGCCACTGCGCTGTATCACTCCTCGGGACAGGTGCTCTCTCTCTTCGTGGGTTTCTCCCTTGCTCACAACTCCTCTCTACCTACGGTATCTCTCCTAACCCCTCCTTCGGTGAGGTCATCCTTCTTGTTATCCTATCATGTCAGTACGTTCCTTGGTTCACACTCATTAGCCAGAGGCCATGTCCATCAATATACTGTACTTAAGTGTGCTGATAAGGGAGTTACGTAATATAATAATATTATTATTTAATGTATTAAATCATTTGCACTGTGGTCCTTTTGATTCATGTAGGTAAAAAAACAGATTCGGGTCTAAAAGGGGTATGAACAAATTCATAATCTACTTCATTGTCCCCAAAAAGATCAACCAAATCTTTCAGGCCATTTCTTCTTTCTCTGAATATTTCCGTAATTGGGCTGTATTGTAAATATGATTAAAAATAATTTCATTTTGAAATGAGCAATATTTAAAAATATCTTTACGTGCATATGTGCACATATGTATGTTTCTGTTTCGAGATTGATACACTGCACTCTGTGTTAGATGTTCACAATCAAGTGGTCATTTACTGCACTGATTTTCCTAGAGTAATTGAATGTTTAGGTGTGGCATAACTGCAAATTATTAAAATTGTATATTGTACATGGTCATAACAAAGAATGCAAATATGATAATTTCAATTGTTTAATAGCATATACAATATAAATCCAATCTTTGAGGCGGTATTCCATTTATGGTACAAAGTGATTTATGTAGATATCAATGTATATATAATTTACAGAAATGAACAATCACTATACTGTATATACATATTTCTTCTATTATCTTTTTGGTATGTATACCACTTGAAATTATTACCATATGTACAGCTGTATGATATGTGCATATGTGAGGTTGCCTATGAATGTACTCTTACTCTTACAGAAAGAGGTCATTAATTCATTGTAAAACAATGGGTAAATGGGAGGGAGTATATAAGGGATGTCCTAGCACTGGGAAATTGAGCCCCTGAGAAAGCAAGACATTTTGCGACACGTGTGGAGGTCGGCTGTGGCGCTCGGACGTATGGCAGTCCAAATGGGTTGACGTCACTCATACATTCGCGAAAATCCCAGCTAGGGAAAAATTGGATCGGAGAAACATCTAAAAGGAATGCCGCGGGCAGTAGAAGAAGGGGAATAGTTTAATTGGGCCCTTAGTGGGATTGCATCTTTAAAATATAATCTTAATGGAGAGGCTGAAAACAGGAGCAACCACAAAAAGGCATTAAAACAGCATTTGTAACTTTGGATGCACGACGGACTGCACAATTATCGAATCTTACCCTAACCTCGTATGGTCCCTTTACTTGCTTGTCTTATGTGTAAGTGGTTTTATTGCACTCATATGTTTTGCCACATACCTTTGATACTTACGCTGGATGCCTCCGCTCTTTCATTTGACATATTAAATGGTCTTTAAACCCCTCAGCAGTGGCTTGCTAGAAAAGGCATCCTGCACACTGGTCGAGGTACACCAAAAAGTGCACTTTGCATGCAGGATACCGTGAAAACAACAGGGTTTTGTAAAACTATGTGGGAATAAATAAATACAAATCTTGTTTTGTAAGAGAGGGGGGGGTAATGTTTTTTTTTTTAATACGGCCCATTTTATCAGTAGTTATTGTCCAACTGTGTTCTCTATTTAGCTTTAGCTTGCAAGATGTTTGTTTTCAGATAATGAGAAATTGTGACACGGATATGAAAAGCTGTTCTAGAGCTATATTAATGTAATAATACCTGAAGGACAGAGCATTATCTGGCCATTAATGCCCAGGGTGAAGACCAGAGGCGATTTATCCTTAGGGGATTATTACAGTTATAGGCAAGATTTTGATTATTAAAATGGAACAAAAAGTACTAACGGATGCTCCCCCCCACCCCCCTCCGCTCCTTCAGCCTGCTTCCGCTCCCCTCCCTCCAGATCATCAGACCTTCCTCCAACGAGACTCCCTCCCTGGACCATACCAACCCTCCCAGAGCACCAGCCTTGCCTCCCACCTGCCCTCCATAATATTCCCACCCCCAGAGCATTCCTGCCCCTCTCAGAGCATACACACTAACGAGAACATCAGACCTCCCTCCCACTAGCCCTTCGGAACATGCCCACTCCCCAGAGCATCAGATATCCCTCCTAATTGTACCAGAACATTCCCCTCTACCCCCTTGTGCATCAGCCCCTGTCCCGGAACATACTCACCCCCCAGAGTATCAGGCCCCCTGTCCCCCAGAACATCAGCACTTCCTTCCACCAGCCTCTACCATTACTAGCCCATATCATTATCAGCCCTCCAAAAAAAAAACACCCCTGGATAATCTTTGCCCCCCTGCAACCCTCCTGAGCCCCCGATAATTTTTTTCCCTTTCCACAACCCACCCCACTCCCCCCACTCTCACTTGCTCCCCCAGACTGACGACAGATCTTCCTGGAAGTTATGTTAAGGAATCCCTACTCTCTGATTTGGCAATGTACCATAAATTCTGGGCATTACTGACCATTAATCAGAGAACAGGGATTTCAATAATGTCCTGAATTTATTTTACAGTTTGGCCTACAATATCCATTAGCCGTTAGAAGAAAAGCACAAGTAAATGTTAACTTATGTTGCAAGAGAGAGAGAGGCAATGGGCAAGCAAACAAATACTTGAAAAAAGGTTACTTTATTGGATTACATATCCAGCGCGTTTCAGTCCCACCTGGGACTGTCATCAGGGCTGGAGGAAACAAAACCCTTTGGCGTTCCTTAAATACCCTTAGGGAATACCGTATCCCCTTATTGGCAAAATGGCAGACGTTTCAAGCAATAAGTATAATCGCAGTACTGTTGATGCCTTAGGGCCTACAAAAACAAAGAAAAGAAAGAAGAAAAAGAAAAGAGATTTGCAGCTTACCGTAAAAGTTGCAGATATGTCCGCAGATGACCCTGCAACATCAGAAGGGGGCTGAGAGGACATGCAGTCTAGAGTGACTGGCGGATTCGTCCTGGGAATGACGGAAACTCCAGAGGCCCAAAGATGAGAAGTTATGTCCCCCGAAGAAGTATCTATCCGGTTCTGATAGTGAGAAACCCTCAACAAGCAGTACCAGGGAAGCGGAGCCAGAACAAATAAATGACGATCCTTTGACCAGCCCTGAAGATGCACTGCAAGCTGCTAGACTCATGTAGTCACCCTAGTGAGGGGAAAGAAAAGATCACCTGACGCATGAAAAAACTTGTTGCCAAGCGAGTAAAAAAGATTTGTTGGCAAAATGGAAAAATGAGCTTGAGTGAGAAGTCCTCCACAGGGTTGAGGAAGCCAAGCACACTGTGGAAAAGCTGTGTTTTGGAAAAGTCATCCAGGAGCGACTAAAGCTTGCTGAATTCAAGCATCTACTTGAATAGACACTGGTTGTATGCACAGGCTACAAGGACTTTGTCATCAAAGTTTTCTTCAATCATGACCACGTCTTGACCATGAACTAATGGAGAGGTAGCAAGCCTCAGTGCGTCATCTCCTGAGTACCAGATAACTGCCCCAAATACGAAAAGCAAGATTATTGGTAGAAGGGAAAATAGCCTGGGGAAAATGCTCCAATCCCATCTTAACTGGGGGTTCTTTCCCTCCAGCCATTTACTGTCGAGCCGCAGCTGTGTCTTGAGAGAGAGTGGAGGAATGGGCTTCCGCCGTGGCTAGCTGTGGGCCCGAAGGTAACTGACCTACACCTTGAACTTGTGAATTTTGTTCTTAGAAAGGGCCCATAGATAGGGTGTTTACTGATCTACTCAGTGCTCCCCAGTTAGGTCTGTTTTTGTTTTTCCTTTAACCCTGTCTTTGCTGCTGTATAGCTATGTATGTTCTGACAGTTGTGATTAATAAAAACCCGTTTTATTTTCTCTGAAAAACGTGTGTATACATATCATTGGTGCAGAGAGCATTTATAATGAAGAATTCAGAATCTGATGACATCCCTGTAAATATTGCGTAAAATAGAAAAAAAATGAAAGATAGTCAAACATAAAAAAGAAATTGGAAGGAAAAAAAAATTAAGAAATGAAAAAATTATTGTGAATCTAGAAAGTAATTTAAACTCCACAAATCGTTTTAATCATGTTGTATTACAGTATTAAATTTGAAGATCCATTTTGCCTCGCATCTTAATAATAAAGTACTGTACCTCTATCTATTCATCCGGTGAATTTAAGAATTTGTTCTATTCCCATTACTCTCAATTGAGACACTGTGTGTGCGTGTGTTTTAGTGTTGAATAAGTAGTGTTGGTTATGTACCTTTTTCTAATGGTACTTTTGTGTTCTATAAAGCGAGTTCCTAATTATCTAGTAGTTTTGCCTACATACTGTAGATGAGTCCACAAGGGTGTTTAATTAAGTAAACTATATATGTAGAAGTACAGATTATTTGTTTATGTTTGATGTTTATTTTATTGCCCCGATGCAAATGAGTGAAACATTGTCCAATTGTTACATTGTTAAAGACTAAGAAATGACCATATCTGTAACATTACAATTTGTTTTTTTTCGCTCATCCGCATCAGGGCAATAAAATAAACATCAAACAACTCATAATCTGTACTTCTACATATATGGTTTACTTAATTAAATGCCCTTGTAGACTCATCTATGTAGGCAAAACTACGAGAGAATTAAGAACGCACTTTATAGAACACAAAAGTTCAATTAGAAAAGGCACAGAACCAACAGTATTTATTCAACACTTAAAAACACGCACGGTGTCTCAATTAGGAGTAATGGAAATAGAACAACTTGTTAAATCCACAGGAGGAATGGATAGAGTTACTTTATTATTACGATGGGAGGCAAAATGGATCTTCAAACATAATACTGTAACACCACATGGTTTAAATGATTTATTGAGTTTAAATTACTTTCTAGATTCACTTTAATGATGTAAACCCCCATGTGAGTGTATGCAGCTGAAATGCACACTGCCCACAGCCTGGCTCTTCTCTATGCTGTGTTCAAGATGTGATTTGTTGATGGAAATGGCCTCAGCCAATGACATTGGGCTCTGGAGAGGAGGGGTTACAAGAGGAGAGTTTTACGAATCCCTGGCAGAGCATGAGTGGGGAGAGCTGCTGTGACCCTGAGGGATCTCGAGGTGATTCGAGGTTATGAAGGAACCAGTTCATGAGCGATACCACTCAGCAGATGCTGGGTGACCAGATTAAAGATCGACCATATGGGCAGCTAGCACTGAGCAGTGGTCTGCTTGATACCGGGAGGCATGAGTAACCACTGAGAGGCTCCTTATCACTGACAAGTAAAGGGGTACCAAATTATTTGCGGAGACCCAGGCCTGCTACATTAAAACACTAGCGCTCCAATGGTCCCTAAATACAGTGTTTGGTGGTAGTGGGGAGAGACATTGGCATACACCTGCGCAGAGTCTTGTGTGATTAATACATTGTGCATGTTGATGTATGATCCTCCTGTTTGGCGATCATATGTATATCTTGTTTATTAAGAGTTATGCTATAAATACCTCTGTGTTATTTATCTCTGTGATGAAGTGTCCTGTAGGCTAGGTCAGTAAGATGCTAAGACAGAAGGTAAAGCTTAATTGCATTGGTTTATTATTCACAAGACAACTAACTATAGGTACACTGTTCCTTTAAGAAAACCAAATCATAAAATAAACACCTGTTCCCTATAGGGAAACTATCTAAACTTTGCCGTAGCCCTTTCTAATGGGGCCGCCAGCTAAGCTGGTTATCAGCCCAAAACATATACTATCCTATGCAAACAAACAGTCTTTAAACATTGCAGAAGCTTATCTAGCTATTATCTGTTATTGCAGGGGATTCCTATCCAGGGTCTCTGTGTAGCTCCTACAGCAACTAGGAATGCCAGTTCCGGGGAGCAGGCTGTATCCCGCAGCTTCATGGGGATACACTACAGACAGTCCCAACAGGATCCGCGACCACCGTCCAGCGAGCCTAGGGGACTGTGCCAGCCTCTTGCTGGCTTGGGAAAACTCTCCCCCTTCTCTGGGGAAAAGCAGTCTCTCCTTGTGCAGGTAACTTCCTGCCTTTTAAATCTCTTGGCTAAACAGAATTGCATTCTACATGCCTCCCAGCTCAGGTATGGAATCCGACACCAGTGTAGTCTCCTTTTCCTTGCAAAGGGAGTTAACCACTTCAGTCCCTTACAACCTCACTGTGTTGTGTTTATGT